>NC_057807.1:613887657-614094171 GCF_018294505.1 Triticum aestivum | reverse complement strand
CACCGGCAGCTGGCAGAGGCACCGAAAAAATGGGCGGCGACATCAACGATGAAGAAGGCAGGCGGGGGTTTGCTGTTGGAATGGGAGAGGATGACCAATGTGCCACCGACGAGCGAGCCAGTGGAAGGAGTAGGCGGGCGAGCGTGCGTCCGTCTCGTGTCTGCGCCGATGCAAATCCGGCTTAAAAATAAGCCTGGAAGTCGGCAGGCGGATGAAAAGCGGACGCACGTCCATTTAGATCGACGCGTTTGACCATTTTTTTGTCCACGCCGACCGAACGCGCCGATTTAAACGGACGCACGCAGACGAAATGGGTCAACGCGTTGGAGTTGCCGTTAGTGCCCTGAGTGCAATGACCAACGAGACTCCCCGTTCCCCATCATTCATTCAAGCCATGCTAAAAAAAACATTCATTCAAGCTTAACGGGGTCTCGGTCTCTGCTGTGTCCGATCGTACATTTACACGCCCCGTGGCCATTTCAGCAGGTGTCAGGGTCCACGAATCAGAGCTATTGCTACGACGGCGACGACGAAGGCCAGACTTCTCCTTCCTGCTCCTGCTCTGTTGACGTTCCCGTGGGAGTACTGAGGCGTCGGAGTGGCCTTGGATCCAGACCCTGCGTCAGATCCAGAGACAGAAAATGGCGCTCCGATTAGCTCACCGTCACGCGCTCCGACCAGCTCCACGGGCCTATTACAAAACATTTGCAGGAGGTTCTGCTGCACGTACCTGCAGGGGTAACGTCGGGATCGTAGGGCGTCGCCGGAGAAGACATCGGAACACCCATGGCTGCACGAATGGCACGACGTTATTTTCTACTCGTGCTGTTGTTCGTACTTGCGCAATGTGAACTTACAGTCGCACTGGCTGGCGGGCGGCGCCTGGACCCTGCACGCCGCGGGCATCTGCAGCGCGCGGGCGCCGTCCAGGGCGACGCCGAGCGTGGCCGCCGTGCCGCCGAGCACCGCGCAGAGGCACCGCGGGCTGGACCGCAGCACGCCGGACACCGCCGCGCAGCACGGCTCCCCGGGCGCCGTCGCGTTGCCCGACATGTAGCCCATGCACGGCGACAGGCTGACGAGCTCCGGCATGCAACCAGAGCCCCCGCTGCCACCAGATGGAGCCTGCGCCGGCGCCTGCGCCTGCGCCGCGCACTGGCACACCAGCAGCGCGGCCGCCACGGCCAGGACAAGGCCGAGCGCCGACACGCCGTTATGACCCGCTCCCATTGGACTTGTTGTGATTCGTGCTCCCCTTTGATGCGCGAACTATGCGTGGCACTGGGAATGGTCAGTTCGCTGATTTTGTAGCAAGAACCATTCTCGTTCTTGACACTGACAGACCGTGGTCCATAATAGCGGTTAGTTAAGGTTGGTCGCGCCGGTGAGCCCAGGCTGTCCATATGCATTCGCCATGGTTCGGTCAACTTCTCGCCAAATCTTTGGACTTCGCTTTCATGGCGAGTCAGTCAGAGTCTCCGAGACAGAGAGAGCAGTGCACCTGCAAACTTTGTGGATTCATCTGGTCACAATCGTCCTAGCTACCTGACGTCCTGATCACCTAAACGCATCAGCACAAGCGGTTCGCGCAACCACCATGGCCAAACGCTCATCTACCACCTGAAACATTCTTAACCACACTAGGTATACACGAGACCCACATGCATATATAAGACGCGAAGGCGCGCGAGATCTGGCACAGTTTAATTTGCTCCTTCAAAAACTGTACATTTTTAAGGCGTATATGCCGCTATGACACGTGACGGTGCGATGGGCGCGGTGGCGGCGATGGTGCTGGTGCTGGCCGTGGCCGTGGCGGTGCTGCCGGCGGCGGTGTCGGGGCAGGCGGGGGTGGCGACGTCGTGCACGGCGTCGCTGATCAGCACGTTCACGCCGTGCCTCAACTTCGTGACGGGGAGCACCAACGGCGGGGGCTCGCCGACGCTGCAGTGCTGCAGGGCGGTGGCCGGGGTGGTCCGCACCGGCGCCGACTGCGCCTGCCTCATCCTCACCGGCAACGTGCCCTTCGGCCTCCCCATCAACCGCACCCTCGCCATCTCCCTCCCCAGGGTCTGCAAGTCGCTCTCCGTCCCGCTCGTCTGCAGAGGTCCGTCTCTACACACAACAATTTCTTTTCACTGCACAATTTGACCTCTAATTAACCAAGCAAGTTCTTGTCTGTTCCAATTTTTTTTGTGATCTGCAGATACAGCGACGCAAATCCCAGCTCCAGGTAACTTAATTCTCCTTGCTTCACCTTGACATTGCCATCAAAGTTCAGAGTGTACATTACTGAAGCTGACACTGAACCATGAACTTGCAGGGCCAATTGCATTTGCTCCGGCACTGCCCCCTCTGCGTAAGTATCTTCAACGATGTTCTGCTCCTACCGTACCGAAGTTGCAAATTAATTTGTTGGTCTGAAAAAACGTCTTGCAATTCTGCAGCAGCGTTGCCGCCGGAGTCATCGGTGGATGAGACGGCGACGTCGCCGGCGGTGGAAGCGCCGCCGGTCATGCAGGGGCAGAGGCCGGTGGTGGTGCCCAGCTCGGCGTGGAGGGGCGCCCGTGCTCCCTCCGTTCTGCTGCTTGCAGTCGCATCCATTTTGGCTCTGGTTATGTAGGTTGTGCACGTGGACTTGTAGGATGCTCATCACCGAGACAATGCCTGGTTTTCGCCGAAAAGAAAAGAAGGATGTTATTGTGTTGGTGGCTTTCGGCTCACCCGTCTAAGAAAAATTTCCGTGTGGGATCAATATGATGTGATTATGGAACACGGTCATTTCTTGAATGTCCAACGCTACCTATTTCTGTAATTATATCAGGGTGGTTGAACAAAAAGCAATGGCTGGGGAAGTGCCTTTCTAAGCTCGAGCTCAAATGAGCTCGGTATGAACAATAAAATCCAAAAACATAATTATTTTTCCTAGAAACTAATGAAATATTTTTGTAACAAACATAAAAGGTTCACATGAGTCAAATTTTCTGGATGGAATCACATTAGTAGAGGTGTGGGCAAAAACATGTCAGATATCTGAGGTGTGGGGAAAAAAAACCCTCCACGAATGTGATTCAAATCACGAAATTTTGCAGACGTAATTACTCAATGTTTGTTGCTAATTCAGATTTTTTTGTGTTTTTTTTGTGTGAACTTTCCCAGTTCATCCAAGCTCATATTGTTTGCGTGCCAACAGCTGCATCTACGTCGTTGTGTCATCGGATTTAGATCTGGAAAGCACCTCATTCCAAAACAAAAAAGATAAAATGTCATTTACTTGTTTTGTCCTAAATAATAGGGATAACTTGTTCAAACATGCATGAACATGGCATAAACAGATCCATTGGATTTTTCTGATATAACTTTTCTTCATGTGCATTATGGTTTAATTTCTATATATTTCAATTTTTAGATTATTTTCTGAAACAAATAAGTCATTTCTGATTCATCCAAAAAATAAGTCATTTCTTATATTTTCTGATCGTAACAAAAAATAATCCAATGAGTATGAATATTTTCTTCATGTGAGTTATTAGCAGTGGGGCCCTCCTTGGTGTTTACCTAGGGGTTAACTAACTAGGTTAGTTAGTGCTAATTAACAGGCCATCCTATGACCACGATCCGACGCGCCGCACCACCATCTTTCCCGCGAGCCCAGCCACGTGTCCAGCCGTCGCCCGAAACTGCTGGACGGGCAACACCACCGTGCTCCGGTTCTCGTCAGATTGGTAGTACGTGCTATCCATCACGCCTAGGAGAGTCGCTATATGGTACCCCTCTATTCATTTTTATAAGACTTTGAAAATATTTCAGACAATGTGCAAAACAGGTCATTTTAAGTTGTCTGAAACAACTTACAAAAATGAACGGGGGAGTACAAAATTTTGTCATTGATTAGTATGGTTCTCATCCAATAATAAAAAGATCAGAACATACCCCCTTCCGTTGCATAATATAAGAATGTTTGGCAAGCTAAAACAGCTTGCAAAACGATCTTATATTATGAAACGAAGGAAGTAATTGATTCAGTTTGACTTTATTTCTTAAAAGTTGGGCGAGAAATTAGTCGCACTATGACTTACATTGATGAAACATCTAATACACGCTAAAACATGTTGACATGATGAAACATTAGTGGCAGTGTGACTTTCATTGATGAAACATCTAAAACACGTTGACATAGGGCTGACCATTGTTAGATGAATCTCTTGGGATAATCACCGCCTTTGGGGGGGTGGGGGGTGGGGGGTAATCTCAACAAATTTGGGCCCATATTATCAATGGCGGATGCCATAAATACACCGTTCCTAGTAATGTGGTGTATAATTAGCGGGCCTCGTCTCACGCACGTCCGTCCGCTACTGGTAATATTGCCCCACAGGTACGCTGAGACCAGCCATAAGAGCAACTTCAATGGGCCGACCCAAACGGACGGCGATTTTATTCGCCTTTTGTTCGTTTGGGTCGGTCGCCCGTCCGGGATCCGCTCTGTTTTAGATTTGGGTCAATAGTGCGTCCAACGCGCCGACCCATATCTACCGGCATGGCTGGCTGGCCGCCCTATTTCAACAAATAGATTATTTTTGCATTGCTTTTGCATTCAAACATATAGTCAAATAAAAGAGTTTCAACCGAATAAAATAACATAGTTTTAAAAGCCGAATACAAGTAAAAATGTCTCACATAGTTTTGCAAGCTAAATAAAGAAGATACATCTATTGGTTGCCAACATGAGCCCACATATACTCAACCAAATCATTTTGCAGTTGCACGTGAGTTTCCCAACCACGCATGTCATGATGGAATTGGGTGAACTGTTCAATCGTTGCCGCTCCTCCATGCTCAGGCACAACATTCTCACCCTGAAACTAAAACCCTTGATCGTACAGACGTTCCGATCGCTCATCTTCTGCGATCATATTGTGCATGATCACACAAGCAGTCATCACCTCCCACAGTTTCTGCGTGCTCCAGGTATTAGCAGGATACCGAACGCTGCCCCATCGAGATTGCAAAACACCAAAGGCACGCTCGACATCCTTCCTATCACTCTCTTGCTCTTAGGAAAATCTTTTCCTCTTCTCTCCGACAGGGTTGGGGATTGTTTTGACAATAGTGGTCACTGAGAATAAATACTGTCACCCAGTTAGTATCCTTTGACGTAGTTGTGACCGTTGATAGTAAAGTTCACAGGTGGGCTGTTGCCTTCGGCAAGCCTAGCAAACACCAGCAAGCACTGAAGCATGTTGATATCATTGTGTGATCCGGCCATGCCAAAGAAAGAGTGCCAGATCCAGAGATCTTGAGACACCACGACCTCGAGTATGACAGTGCAAGCCCTGACATGGCCCTTATACTGCCCTTGCCAAGCAGAAGGGCAGTTATTCCACTCCTAGTGCATATAGTCTATGCTGCCAAGCATCCCTGGGAAGGCCCTGCTGGCATTCATCGCAAAGGAAATTGTCAAAAAAGAACTCGTCGGCGGAGTCCATTTTGTACCTTGGCAAACTGTTGAACAGCTTGTGGGCGTCGACGAAGAAGATGGCCGTCGAAGGGAGTCGCGGCGCGCACGGACCAGCTAGCTGCCCTGCCGGCGTCTGACGAGCGTGCCAGTGAGGATCTGGCCGGGGCGGCGAGGCGGCTTCTTGGTCGCGGTCGCGGATGTGTCGGGAGGGGGGTGGGAAGCAGTCGGTTTCCCCAGCGGCAAGACGGCGATGGCGGACCATGTGGGAGGTGGCGGCGTTGCTGAGCGGATGTTGCGGCGCCGGTAGCTGGCAGAGTCACCGGAAAAATGGGCGGCGGCGTCGTTGAGCGGATGTTGCAGCGTCGGCAGCTGGCAAAGTCACCGGAAAAATGGGCGGCGGCGTCGGCGACGAAGAAGGCGGGCGAGGGTGAGGGTTGCTGTTGGATGAGGGGAGACCAATATGTCATCGACCAGCGGGCCAGGGGAGGAGAAGGCAAGCACGCGCGCGTCCGTCTCGTGTCCGCGCCCCCGCTCCCCTGCGCCGCTGGCCACTCCGACCGCGGCGGCCACAAATCCGGCATTAATGGCCGCCGTCCCATCCCGTCCCTCCTCAGCTGGCTCGCAGCATGGAAGCCCCCTCGCTCCTCGCGGTTCCGCGTCCTCGGGCGGTCCGTCAAGGGCTTCTGCCTCGCCATCAACACCGGCCACAACCATCGTAGGCTCAGATCCAGCTTCGACGCCGCGTTTCCTGGAGAGAGGTGGCCCGTCCCAGTCGGGGCTGCTACTTGGCTCAACGGATCTGGGCGCATCCCTTGCTTTTGGGCACGGGCGCCTTAAATCCATGATGGTCGCCCCATCCCCCGCTGTCGACATTTCCTCTTCGGGCGAAGACCATGGATGGACGGAGGTCAGATCTAGGAAGGGAAAGCGCGTAGGCTTCGGGCCTGCGGTTCATACGCATCATCACCGGGAGCACCGCTCGGACCGCCAGCAGGGCTCCAATACGCCCACCGGCCGCGACGCCTTCTTAAGCAAGTTCAAAGGAAAGTGTTTCCGGTGCCTCAACATGCTCCACCGCCACAAGGACTGCAGAGATCCGCTCCGCTGCGTCCTCTGCAAGCGCCAAGGCCATTTCGCCCGCGAGTGCCCACAGAACCCGAGGAACGGGGGTCCAGGAGGGGCCGCCCGCGATCGGCTGATCCCGGCTCCTTCCAGAGCTCCGGTGCACGAGCGTCTTCGCTTCACACCGCCGGGCACCTCCGCTTCCCCGGCCATGGACCGCTTCCTTCGCTGCGACCACTCGCGGCGGCCGCGCGTCAGCAACAAGGTGGTGGTCGCCTCGCCCGCGCTCGAGCGCAAGGAGCTCATCCTGTGCCTGCACGCCGTCACCCTCACCGCTGCCGAGGGGGTCCACGCCACCAATCCCATGGCGGTGGGCAAGGCCATCGAGGCGCAGCTGGGCATGCCCCTTTCCAGCTACGTGTCACCTCCCACCACCCGGAGGCCTTCCTGGTGCATTTTGACATCCCGGCGCACCGCGACGACGCCGTGAGGCGCGGCGTGCTGCGGGTGGACGGCACCAAGTTCTTCATCCGCGCCTGGCACAAGGACGACCACACCGCCTTCATGAAGCTGCCCCTGCACGTGCGCATCATCGTCGAGGATCTCCCAATGCAATTCTGGTCGCTCGAGGGTGCGGAGGAGGCGTTCGGCGATTTCGGCCGCATCGAGCGCCTCGACAGCCGGACGCTGGAGCGGGGCCACACGAAGACCTTCACTTGATGGCTCTGGACCTGGGATGTCACGCACATTTCGACAAAGCGTGCACTCTGGGTCCTCAAGAGGGGAGCGGGCCGCGTCGACGAGATCCTTGGCTATTCCCCGCCGGACTGCCACG
Organism: Triticum aestivum; assembly: GCF_018294505.1. NCBI lineage: Eukaryota > Viridiplantae > Streptophyta > Magnoliopsida > Poales > Poaceae > Triticum > Triticum aestivum. The sequence goes on along the minus strand of NC_057807.1, from coordinate 614,086,813 downwards.
TCCCACCGCCGCCGGTCGTACGCCACTATGATCTGCTACTGCACGTGGATCGTGTTGAAGACTGGACCCCGCTCTCGCCCCGCTCTTCGCACTCGGGCCAGAGCGGGATCCCCTCCTCCTCTGACAACGACAACCGCCCCTACCCGCGCGTCGTCGAGCCGGGATCCTGGGCGGGAGGTGTCGAAGATGGCCAGGTGCTGTCTCGTCGCCCCGAGGCTTGGCTGGCCACTGCTTCTTGCCAGACGGCCCCTCGGGCGAACCGGTGCGACCACGATGAGGATGGCCCCGCCGACCAGCGACGCTCGTGCGAGACACGTTCCTGGGCACCTCTTGCCACGCCAAGGGCAAGTCCACTGATGTCGTCGAGGCGACGCCACAGCGGCGCAGCCAAACTCCGGCAGGCAGGAGGCACGGCGACCAGGTGCGTGGGCGCACCAAGAGCAAGACGACGACCGAGGAGCCGCCGCTTCGGGCCACCCCACCACTCCCTCTCCGCCAAACGACGGTGGCCCCGTGCTCGAAAGCCCAGGAGATAGACCCCGTGGCCGCTTTCTTCTCCTTCCCTAGTGGTCGCGCGCTCTCTCCCCCGCCGTGCACGGACGTCATGCAGCTAGAGATCGAGAACGCCATGCTCGACGCCCTCAACTCCCCGCTGGCCTTTGAAGATGGTGGACGCTCCCCTCCGCATGCTCGCACGCGCTCTGGTGTGATGGAAGAATTCCACGAAGACAACGACATCCTCCCGTGCATCGCTGACCTTTCTGCCCTGCTCTAAAGCCCCTGCATCTGCTCGCCGGCGGCGGCCGCGGTGGGGTTCCATGTCGACGCGATCACCCACAAGGTCGATAGTCTGCAGATTGGAGGGCCGCACGACAACGGCCCTCCCAAGGCAACGGACGACAACAACAGTGAAGGAGCGCTAGAGCTCTTCGCCCCGGTGCCCCAGGCCGTGCTGCCCAGCCCCCCGACGTGGGCGCGACCTTCGGCCCCTCCCAAGGTGCGGGCCACCTCGGCACCTTCGTGCCGCAGTGCTTGACAGGCAGCGGCAGGCTGTGCTATTCTGATTGTGCAGAGAGCGGCGATGCGCCTCATCGAGGAGCTTGGCGGGCTCGGACCTAAGGACAAGATGACGCCCAAGGCTGCTGCTGATCTTCTCAAGCGCTTCCATGAGCCTCTCTCCAACAACGACATCGCCGCCATAGCCAAGCTCACTGGCCTGGACTGTGAGGCCCTGAAGATCGCTGCCGGAATGGCCGGAGCGAGCGGCGAGGATGCATTAGTGCTGTGATCATGTTAGTCCTCCTTAGTAGCCTTCGTCAGCGGCTGGTCTTAAACCAACTTGATTTAGGTTTTATCCCAATGTGTCGTGTCTTCTGTAAGGTAGAGGTAGCTTGGCGGCGCCGGAGTTTGGTGTCTATTGGTGGCCGGCATCGTCCCCAGCAGGATTGTGAGGCTTGTGTGTTCGTGTTTACTTTCAGTAGCTATGTCAGTCAATGAAGAGAAACCCCCTGTCTCCATGATTGATACAAGCTTTAGAATCATGTCCTGGAACGTGCGGGGCCTAAACTCCCCTGCAAAGCGCTCGGCCGTCTGCGAGGTAGCACACGCGAACAGGATTTCAATCCTAAACTTGCAGGAAACTAAGATCGAATCATGGTACACACAGTTAGCAGTAGAAGTAGGGGGTCCTTCGCTTCAGGGCTGTGTTGTTTTGCGAGCAACAGGAACTAGAGGCGGGGCAGCAATTTTTTGGGATAAACAAGTAGTCGACATAGTCTCACACATGATCGCTAGCTTCTCCATCACGGTTAGGGTTCAAATCATCGGCAGCAGCGACTTTTTTTGGATGACAACCGTATACAGGCCGACAGAGGATGATCAGAAAGAGAACTTCCTTTCTGAACTTGCAAGCGTGACCCCTCCTCCATCTGATCCGTGGATGCTTAATGGTGACTTCAACATGATTTATCAAGCCAGGGACAAAAGCAACGGCCTGATCAATAGAAGGATGATGGGGCGTTTTCGCCGTGCGATCGACTACGCAGGGGTCAAAGAAATAAAGTGCAGAAACAGGCGTTTCACCTGGAGTAATGAACGAGAAGCACCTACTCTATGCAGCATTGACAAGGTTTTTTGCAATTTAGCATGGGAAAACCTGTTCCCCGACGTGTTGCTTACGGCGGCCTCTACATCCTTCTCCGATCACTGTCCCCTCCTGCTGGCCAACGGTGCGCCGCCATTTAGGGAAGCTAGGTTCAGGTTCGAAAAATTTTGGCCAAAATTTCCGCACTTCCATGAGACAGTGAAGCATGCCTGGGATCGGCCTGTGAATCATGACTGCCCATTCATACGCATCGGTAGGAAGCTGCAGAGGGTGGGGGCTGACCTGAAGATCTGGAGTAGATCACTATTCGGAGGCACTAAAATGCAGTTCCACATTGCAAATACAGTTATTTTGCAATTGGACTTGGCGCAGGAGGCCATACACCTGACGAAGCAAGAGCGCCTATTGTGTAAGCAGCTTAAACTCAAGGTGATTGGGCTGGCAGCCATCGAGAGGGCCAGAAAGCGGCAAGCTTCCAGGATCATGTGGCTCAAAGCTGGCGATGCAAACTCAAAAATTTTCCATGCAAAAATCAGAGCAAGAAGGAGGAAGAACTACATTCACTCGATCAGGGTGGGCAACACTGACATCACTGAACATAAGGAGAAGGCCTCGGCCGCGCGCGATCACTTTATAGAAGCTTTGGGAAGGAGCCGGCAGCGCAACTGCACCATAAACTGGGACGAACTGCACCTACAGGTAGTCGACATGACAGGGCTAGATCTACCATTCTCCGAGCATGAGGTGTGGACAGCAATTCATGCCTCTCCGGCTGAAAAAGCACCTGGCCCGGACGGCTTCACCGGGCGTTTCTTCAGGACCTATTGGGACATCATCAAGCATGATATTATGGAAGTTTTTCACAAATTCTATAACCTAGCAGGAGCAAACTTCGATGACCTAAACTGCGCGTTCATAGCTCTACTGCCAAAGAAGGATGGAGCAACCGAGATGGGCCACTTCAGGCCTATCAGCCTCATACACTCCGTCGCGAAATTGATAGCTAAGGTTCTATTTATGAGGTTGGCCCCAAAGCTAAAGGATCTCATCTCCCCGGCGCAAACCACTTTCCAAAAGGGCAAGTGCATCCATGATAGCTATCAGTATGTCCATGGCTGTGTTAGAGCGCTTCACAGAGATAAAAAATCGGCCCTTCTATTCAAACTGGATATAGCCAAGGCCTTCGATTCAGTTTCCTGGGAATACTTGATGGAACTGCTGCAGAGAATGGGCTTTAGCTCCCATTGGAGGGATTGGATCGCCATGCTACTTTCTTCGGCCTCCTCCTCCATCCTGATGAACGGCGAGCCGGGAGAGAAGTTCTGGCACCACCAAGGGTTGCGTCAGGGAGACCTTTTCTCCCCGCTTCTCTTCATCATCGCCATTGACCCGCTTCATCGCCTGCTAGCAGCGGCTACGGAGAGGGGGACACTGGCCCGGTTGCCGGGCCGGGGTACGAGTATGAGGATTTGTCTGTACGCAGATGACGCGGTAATCTTCGCCAACCCATCCAAGGCCGAGGTCGATACGCTACTCAATCTGCTCACAAAATTTGGGGAAGCAACGGGGCTGCATCTCAATCAAGGCAAATCGTCAGTGGCAGCCATAAGATGCGATGGCATCAATTTGTCGGAAGTGCTACAGGGTTTTGGCGGCTCCCTGACTGGGTTCCCACTGACCTACCTCGGCTTGCCGATCTCGACGGCCAGGCTGAGACTGAGCCACTTCCAGTTCTTGACAGACAGGATTAAGGCGCGTCTGGCGGGTTGGAAAGGAAGGCTGCTTAACTTAGCTGGTCGGAGGGTTCTGGTATGCAACGTCCTCTCTGCGCTGCCAACTTTCGCCATGACCGTGCTAAGAGTGCCAAAGAAGATCATCCGTGAGATCGACAAGGCTCGAAGGCGATTCTTATGGAGCCAGGAGGACGAGCTCACCGGGGGTAAGTGCAAGGTGGCCTGGTCGAAAGTCTGCTCCCCGGTGAGCCAAGGAGGGTTGGGCATACTAGATTTAAACAAGTTCTGCACTGCCCTTCGCCTCAGATGGCAGTGGCTGGCATGGGAGAAACCAGCAAGGCCGTGGGTGCAACTACAAAACCCAGCGCCGGAGAAGGATCGAAAGACCTTCAGTTTGGCAACAAAAATTCAGATCGGAAATGGCCGCAAAGCAAGCTTCTGGAACGACAGTTGGTTAGGCGACTCCCCGCTCGCATTCACATACCCATCAGTCTACAATCACGCCTACAGAAAAAGTAGAAGTGTTGAAGCATCCCTCCGGAACAACCGATGGATCAAAGATCTGCAACATGGAGACATCATGGCCATTGCACCGGAGTTTCTGTCCATATGGAGAATGCTGCAGACAGAAAACACAGTGTTGCGCCCTGAAGAGGACGATCGCATACAAGGGCGACACACCAGCAATGGCAGCTACTCTGCAAATTCAGCATACACTGCGCATTTTCAATCTTCGGGGCAGTCCGGATTCAACCATCTAATCTGGAAAGTGTGGGCTCCAAACAAGCACAAGATATTCATGTGGCTGCTTCTACAAGACAGACTTTGATGCAATGATCGGCTGCAGAGAAGGGGTTGGCCGAACAGCTACTTCTGCCAACTATGCATTCGCAATCTTGAAACATCTACACATTTGTTTTGGGATTGCCGTTTCGCGCGGGAAGTTTGGCAGCACACGGCGAGGCGATCGGGATGCTCCTCTCTATCATCTTTGACTAGGGACCCAACCTCCTCCTCACAGGCATGCCAGCAGATAATCAACCGGACCGCACCACAGAACAGAAGAGCAATCAGATCAATGATCGTCATGATCTTGTGGGAGCTATGGAATGAGAGAAATGACTGCACCTTCAGGGGGGTGACCCCAAGTAGTCAACGGATCTATGCAAAGATCAGTAGTAACTTAGAAGAATGGAGATTAGCAGGAGCAAAGAAGCTAGAGACCCCGTTCGGGGAAATGCTGGGAGAAGTCTGATTATTTATTTTCAGTCCGGGATGATGATCACTTGACCATCTCCCGCTTAATTTCATCCTTTTGATCGTTCTGATCACCCTTGTATTCTCCTTCCTGCTAAATCAATGAAGCCAGCAAACGCTGGATCTTAAAAAAACACTTTTTAATCCACAACAACAGGGAATTGCTGCATATACTTTGCGGTCTAAAACTGAATTATCATGATGAATGTTTTTTCCATATCAGTTATGTTTGCTTGGGGAACATTGCCACGACAGAGAGTAGATTTTTCTGTTGTTGAGTCAAACAGACAGTGACTTATTGATTTGTAAAAATAATAACAATAATTATGATACATCGAACCATTCAGATTGAGTGGATTTATCTTCTGTCAACGTTGTAGTAGTATATTCTAGCAAGATCCATCGAGCAGGTGATGCAAACCTCTGTTCAAACCCTTGCATGCCAAGGTACCAAAATCTTCAATGGCAGTCCACAAGCTTCTGTTCTGGAAGATGGAGATCACCAAGTCGGAAGAGAAAAGCAATTCTCCCATGCACGGGAGGTCCCATGCATGAGAGAGCCCTTGATTTTGCTTAGAGATTAGATGCGCAATGAGTTTGTACTTTTTTAGATATTTTTCTGACCGCATGCAAGCAGATCCACCACTCCATACTTTTTCATTCTATTTTCAAGGTTAAATCTATTTCATTTTTAAACCAAAAATATAACTTATGACATGTTTGCATTTTAGTGTTTATGATGATGAGAACTTCAAAACGAGACCACTTTTGAATGTACTTCAATAAGTTTTAAAATTGTGATTCCAGCGGAACACAGTGAGCCGTAATAAAACAATAAAGTATTTTTGTGAAATAGAATAAACATTATTGAATATTTCGCATGGAATTAATAAATTTGTATGAAACAAGTTTGACGCATGGTGATTTAATTGTCTAAAAATATATTCAATATTAGTCTTGTTTTAAAGATCTCGACAGTAAAAACACAATTGTGCAAACAGAATGTAAATCAAACTTTTATTTCATTATATACATTAGAACAATTTATTTGAATGTAACTTTGTGAGTGAAGAATACCATGTAGATGTATGTAGGTGGTCCCACACACAAAAAAAACGGTGGATGCATGCACGGGAGATCCGTGCATGATAGAAAATCCACTCTCCAAGTCGGAAGCCACTTCTCCCGTTCCCCTTCCTCGTTGCTTCCATCAGACAACGAGAGCCCAAACTTTTTTTTGAATTTTGAGAGCCCAAACTTATACGTATGACTTTATAAATAGTCCTTTACACGGCTCTCGTCTTAATCGCACCGAGTCTTGCGTCTGATCTGCATTTGTACTCGATCGACCTCCTCCTCCACGCCGGCCGTAGTACACTCCGTCGGTCACGGGACGCGGTAGCTCGCCAGCCATGGCTGTCCACGACGAGCCGCTGCACATCCTCTTCTTCCCGTTCCTGGCCTCCGGCCACCTCATTCCGATCGCCGACATGGCCGCCCTCTTCGCCGGCCGCGGCGTCAGGTGCACCATCCTCACCACGCCCGTCAACGCCGCTATCATCCGCTCTGCCGTCGACCGGGCCAACGACGCCTTCGCCCGCACCGGCTCCCAGGCCATCGACATCGCCGTCGTGCCTTTCCCCGACGTCGGGCTCCCGCCGGGCGTCGAGAACGGCACGGCCCTCACGTCCCAGGACGACCGCGACAAGTTCTACCACGCGGTCAGGCTTCTCCGGAAGCCCTTCGACCGGTTCCTGGCCAACCACCGCACCGACGCCGTCGTGTCCGACAGCTTCTTCCACTGGTCCGTCGACGCCGCCGCGGAGCACGGAGTCCCGCGCATCGCCTTCCTCGGCAGCAGCATGTTCGCGCGCTCCTGCAGCGACAGCATGCTGCGGCACAACCCGCTGGAGAACGCCCCCGACGACCCCGACGCCCTCGTTTTGCTGCCGGGGCTGCCGCACCGCGTCGAGCTGAGGCGGAGCCAGATGATGGACCCGGCAAAGAAGCCGTGGCACTGGGAGTTCTCCAAGAGCGTGAACGCCGCCGACCAGAGGAGCTTCGGCGAGGTGTTCAACAGCTTCCACGAGCTTGAGCCGGATTACGTCGAGCACTTCCACAAGACGCTGGCCCGGCGCGCGTGGCTCGTCGGGCCGGTGGCGCTCGCCAGCAAGGACATGGCTGTGAGAGGCACCGACGCGCCCTCGCCGGACGCGGACAGCTGCATCCGGTGGCTGGACGCGAAGCCAGCCGGCTCGGTGGTGTACGTCTCCTTCGGCACACTAACCAAGTTCGCACCGGCGGAGCTGCACCAGCTCGCCCGCGCCCTCGACCTCTCAGGCGTGAACTTCGTGTGGGTCATCGGCACCGCCGCAGGCCAAGACTCTGCTAAATGGATGCCCGAAGGCTTCGCGGACCTCATAGCGCACGGCGACCGCGGCTTCCTAATCCGAGGCTGGGCGCCGCAGATGCTGATCCTGAGCCACGCCGCCCTCGGCGGGTTCGTGACGCACTGCGGCTGGAACTCGGTGCTGGAGGCCGTGAGCGCCGGCGTGCCGATGGTGACGTGGCCGCGGTACGCGGACCAGTTCAACAACGAGAAGCTCGTGGTGGAGCTGCTCAAGGTGGGCGTCAGCATCGGCGCCAAGGACTACGCGTCGGTCGTCGAGACCCACGAGGTTATCGCGGGCGAGGTGATCGCCGAGTCCATTCAGAGGTTGATGAAGAGCGACGCCATCCAGAAGAAGGCCAAGGACGTCGGTCTGAAGGCAAGGAGCGCGGTGGAGAAGGGAGGATCCTCGTACGATGACGTTGGCCGGCTGATGGACGAGCTGACGGCCCGCCGGAGCTCCGTCAAGGTTGGAGAAGACATCCAGGCCAACTGATTGGTATTGGTCCGACGCAGTGGCGGAGCGGCGGAGCTTCACTGACATAACACTGGGCAACAGGCAAATTATGAAAGTTTGGAGGTGCCAAATGAGAATAGTTTCTTCCATCTATACACACATAGCTGTGTTCGGGGCCAGCTTTGGACTTTCCTTTTGGCTGATTAATGGCCCCTAGATCCGATGGGGATCTTTGCTACGACAGCCATGACCCATGGAGTCTTGTTTTTCTTTGGCAAACTTGCTGCCTTTATTATTGGGCGCTGATAAGTACCACATGTTCGGCCTGGGCACCTCCCAGACCGAACTATCAGCAGCACATGTTCGACCTGGGCACCTCCCAGACTGAACGATTGTTCGGTACGATGGGATCGATCCTCCGAACGTATTCGTTCGGCAGGGGGAACCATAGTCCGAACGCCTCCCTGACACCAGGTCTTTTCCATGTAAAAATCAAAAAAGGAATAAAAAGCTCGCTAGTAATGAATTAGATGAAAAGCCCAGATTTTTGTTTTTTTGTGACAAATAAAAGCCTAGATTTTGCTCAGCTACGAAAAAATGCCATCAGCTTTAATAGCAGAAAAAATGGAAATTCCAAAAAAATGCCATTTGAGTTTGACCAATCTATTTATAATTTGCCATGATATACTTTTTTACAATGGCAAGGTTTATAAAAAACATATTTGATTCCCTAGTGAAAGCATGGACAATCTGGCATGACAAAAAAAAATCAAAATAGTCATGGCTAAAAATTTGTTCGAAAAATGACATGGTGATTTTCCATTTGTGTCCAGCACCAAAAATTGCCAAGGAATTTTTGAAAAACACAATCCATGTGTGTCCAGCATCAGTTTTGCCATGGCGAACTTCAGAAACACCATGCGTGTGTGTCCATCAAAGTTGCAAAAACAAAAAAGGCTGATCAAGTTAGCACAAAACCTATCCAAATCATGGCAACAATGACATGGGAGAAAAAAACTAAAGTGGGTCACAAATTTGCATGGCAAAAAATCATCAGTAGTTGATGTTGTGTTGTTGCGACTTTTCTGGAATTGCCATGGAAACAATATTATGTTCAGAAAATGTCGTGGCAAAAGAAATAGAATGAATGAAAATGAACATTACACGGACCATATTTGCCCATCTATGTTAAGAAAAATTTGCCATGACGGTAAAAGGTAACTTGCCATGGAAGTTAATTAAAATTGTCGTGTTTTGAATGAGGAATTTGTCGTGTGTGAGAAAAAACACAAAAGGTTAAAAATCAAGTATGAAAACAAGAAAATCGCCATGGTATATTCATATAAAAAATTGCCATTGAAGATTCACATCAAGAATTGCCATGTTTTGTATGAGGAATTTGCCTTGTGTCAGAAAAATACAAAGAGTTGAAAATCAAGTATGAACAAGAAAATTGCCATGGCAGATTCGTATCAAAACTTGCCAGGGCGAAATTCATGTAAACTAAATTTGCCACGATCAATAAACTAAATTTGCCATGGTTAAGTAAGAAAAAAAACATAAAGATTCCATGGGAGTGTTACAAAAATACCTAAATTTTCCATGTTTAGAATCTTTATGAGTTTAGGTATTTAGAAAAATGTTGTGAATTTAGAAAAATATTTCTAAGTTTGCCATGGGTAGAAAAAAGCTTGACATGTGAACAATACAGGAAAGAAATTTAAAATTATCATTCGACAAGTTTTAAATATTGTCGCATGAACATTCCCCATGCATTTTGCCATGGTCTAATTACTAAATTTGCCATGGTATAATGAAATTATTTTGCCATATTTGAAAACTTGTCATAGTGCTAAATTTGTGTAGCCACCTCTAAAATAGTTTACATGTTAAAACATTTATACAATTTGCCATGGATGATTTGAAAGCAAAGTGCTGTGAGTTGGCATGTGTAAATCTAAGAATTCGCCATGTGCAAAGATAATAGTTTGCAATGTTATGAAATATGCACATAAAAATGGCATTAACCATGGCAACCTATATAGAAAATCTAAATAAAAACATGGCAAATTTGCCATGAGTGAAACCCAATTGCACCATTGTAAGCATGGCAACATTTGCCATGTTCTACTAAAATAGCCAGGTCCAAAATTTCCAACAAAATTTTCCATCTTCCACACAACATCATGTCTCTACTTAAAAAATAGCCATGTCCAAAATTTTCAACAAAATTGCCATGCTCTACTAAATCTCTACCCATGACAACATTACCTCTAAATCTAAGTCCATTCCAATAGCACAAAATCACAGCCTCCAGTAGCCAAAATGCGCAAAAGAAAAGACGGCCTCCATTACACAAGTTTGCCATGGAATGTGAATTTTGACATCAGATTTAAAGAAAAGCTAAAATTTGCCATGGCAAAAATTGGAGATGTGCCAAAATGTTATGATTCATTGATGGCAAATTAGACAAATACGTGTGATGTATATGAATGATAATTCAGAGATTTAGAATCTCGTCGACATAAAGTCCCGCATCTAACCATGGCCCATGGGATTGGTGCCCATGAAAATCACTATTCCCTGATATGAACTGAACGGGATCAAAGGAGATAATGCCGTGTGGCTCACTGAGGTGCAGTGTTTGCCATGGTCCATATAATAAAATTGTCATGTTCCATAAAGTACATTTGTCATGATCCATTAAACAAAAATGCCGTGGTCCAAAGTAAAGTGATTTTTGGCCATGTTGCAAACAAAAGAAATTTCCATGCTCCGTGAACTACATTTGCCATACCCTCCTAGAACTTAAATTGCCATGTTGCCAAGAAAAAAACATGGCAACATGACGAGTCCAAATTATGTGACGATTTTGATACTTATTTTGTGCTTACATTGTTGGCTTTGTGGAATTTTACCATGCCCACGCACCTCTTTTTGTTGATATTTCTCAGGTAACGCTTTTTGGACCAAATAATACTTTGTGTAAGAAATCCCGTATTTAATGTGATAATCACCTACCATACGTGAAGGGAGCAAAGGGGTTGAAGGAGGAGCATCCACGCAACCTCTAGAGCAGAAGACGCCGAATCATATCACCATGACCGTTCGTATGAGGGGTCGTATGGAGTGGCATCACTGCCACCTCGTCCATTATTATCACCCCGTGAAATCGGATCGGGGATCAGACGCCCAGAGAGACCAGAAACTCGTCCAGAAGGGAGAACCCTAGCCTACGGAGTCCATCTGGAGGAGGGATTGACCAAGAGGAGACCGCCATCTTCACCAACAAGCACGCGGGGTAACAACATCATCATCACTGTCATCATCAACATCGTCACCACTGTCATCATCATCATCATCCACATCCATCTCATTGTAACATCAAGAACCCCAGTGGATCGTGTTGTGATCGTTACGTTTGTGATTCATTCATGTTCACCATCACTACCTTCATAATGACTGTTCTCCCCATGTGTGATTAGACCCCTGCTAGTTCTCAGAGATATGGATGAACCTTGGTATGTATAGGATCAGAACCTTATTTCGAATATGAGATTCTCTGTTGAATGCTTAGTTTAATAACTTCGTGAATGTTGTGAAGGGGCCCCACTCCACATTATTGCCATTGGCCATGAATTACATCACTCTCATTGTAAAGGGAAGGATGTGATGGTAATTTGAGGTGATAGTAAAAGCCTTTACCCCTTACCTTTTTCTTGCACCATTGTTGGGGAGCTGGGCACTTTTGGGCTTTGCATTAAGTCTTGAATTATTTTGTGTACTAAAGGCTTTTGCAGGTTGTAAGAAACCATGGTTATACAAGAACAACTTTACTAGGTAGGTGTGCAACTAGTAGCAGGACTAGCCCGAGTAGGAAATCATATATCAGTTGGTCCTACCCTATCTGGTTAAATATTTGAGATAAATCTCAATTACTTGAAATGTTGAGAAAGGAAACATGCCGAGGTGATGGAACTGAAATGCCTTATACACATATTGAGAAATTTGAATTTACATGTCGTACATTTCAGCAACAGGATCTGACTAATAATGAGATAAAAGCCAAGTTATTTCCTTATACCCTCGAAAAGGAAGCAGTTGAATGCTTATTGCAGCAGCATGCTGATACGTCTCCAACGTATCTATAATTTTGATTGTTCCATGCTGTTATATTATCATTCTTGGATGTTTTATATTCATTTACTAGCAACTTTATATTATTTTTTGGGACTAACCTATCTACATAGTGCCCAATGCCAGTTGCTGTTTTTTGCTTGTTTTTCACTTCGCAAAAAATCAATACCAAACGAAGTCCAGATGGCACGAAAGTGTTTACAGTTTTTTTGCCCAGAAGACACCCAGGAGGCCCAAGAAGTGCACCAAAGGGGCCCTGTGGGGCCCACTAGGCACCAGGGCACGCCAAGATCCCCTGGCACGCCCTGGTGGGGAGTGGGGCCTACATACACTCCCTCCACTAACCTCTACCTCTATAAATACTCTTAAATCCCATAAACCCTAGGGAAGTCAACTAAACACAATTCCAGCCGCTGCAAGTTCTAGAACCATGAGATCCAATCTAGATGCCTTTTCTGGCACTCTGTCGGAGGGGTCAACGATCACGGAGGGGTTCTTCATTATCACCCTTGCCCCTCCGATGATGCGTGGGTAGTTTACCACAGACCTGCGGGTCTGTAGGTAGAAACTAGATGGCTTCTACTCTCTTTTTGATTTTCAATACAATGTTCACCCAGATGTTCTTGGAGATTTATTTGATGTAATGCCTTTTTGTGGTGTGTTTGTTGGGATCCAGTGAATTGTGAGTTTATGATCAGATCTATCGATGAATATCATTTGGGTCTTGTCTGAACTATTTCATGCATGATTCTTATAGCCTCGTATTTCTTCTCCAAAATTTGGTTTGGTTTGGCCAACTAGATTGATTTTTCTTGCAATGGGAAGAGGTGCTTTGTGATGGGTTCGATCTTGCGGTGCTCAATGTCAGTGACAGAAGGAGACATGACACGCATGTATCGTTGCCATTAAGGATAAAAAGGTGGGGTCTATTCCTGCATTAATAGATCTTGTCTACATCATGTCATCGTTCTTATTGCATTACTCTGTTATCCATGAACTTAATACACTAGATGCATGCTGGATAGCGGTCGATGTGTGGAGTAATAGTAGTAGATGCAGGCAAGAGTTGGTCTACTAATCTTGGACGTTATATACATGATCATTGCCTTGGATATCGTCACAACTATTCGCTTTTCTGTCAATTGCCCAACAGTAATTTGTTTACCTAGCGTATGCCATTTTCTCGAGAGAAGCCTCTAGTGAAATCTACGCCCCCCGGACTTATTTCCTATCCTACTAAAACCAAAAATACCTTGCTGCACTTTTTTATTTATTTTATTTTCTGTTTTTGCAAGATCTATTTATAAATCTCATAGAATTTAATCCATCTCAATACCGAGGAGGGATCGACAACCCCTCTTACGCATTGGGTTGCAAGTTCTTGTTATTTGTGTGCAGGTGCTATTTACATAGTGTTGCTTGGTTCTCCTACTGGATTGATAACCATGGTAACATAATTGAGGGAAATACTTACCGTCGATGTGATGTATCATCCTCTCCTCTTCGGGGAATTACCAACACAGATACAAGCAATCAGGAAGAATTTCTGGTGCCGTAGCCGGGGAGACATCATCAACATCTATCAAGTACCCAATCACAAATCTCATCTCCTTGCAATTACTTTATTTGTCATTTGCCTCTCGTTTTCATCTCCCCCACTTCCAAAATGTTTTCAGAAAAACACAAAAATATTTGCCTTTTTATTTGCCTTCTTTTTTGTTTGACTTTTTCTCGTTTGATCTTTTGTTTGCTTTTTCTGAGTTGTCATCATGAGTGATTTTGGTATGGCAGAAACAGATGATGGCATGACTCCTAAAATTGGGCGTTCTGGTAATCTAGATGCTAAAAATGTTGTTTTGGGACATGGGAATGTTATAGGAAAAGGTGCCATCCAAGAATTTTTTAATTGTGTTGGAACTTTGACTTGTGATGATGCTCCTATAATTAAAAGAACTAAAACCTTTGCAGAAGCTATTTCAACACTAGTTCTAAAACTTGAGAATAGATTTATTCGTACTCATCCTACCATGCAAAGATTCTTTCATGAGCTACCTGTTATAAAAGATCCAAGGGCTAAAAAGATAGCCACTGTTGGCGTCCTGGATATGGGGGTATCACTACAAAAAAATACACTTCCGTGATGATACGTGTTTGTCACAGTAGGTCGCGTTTTTTGTCATGCATGTACATCCATGATGATTTTATGACAGAATCAAGATAGTCATACCTGTGCTATCGTAGAAGTGTTCCATGACATTACCAAAATTATCATCATGGAAGTGTCCATTCCATGACGATAAATCGTGCGTCACAGAAGTGCTTTCGTCAAGTGTGACCGACACGTGGCATCCACCGTAACGGAACGCCGTTAAGCTATCGGGTCGGGTTTTGGATCCGATAACCCGTTAACAGCCCCGACCAATGGGGATTTTCTACGTGTAAAATCATCATTGGCTAGAGGAAACACGTGCCGGCTCATCGTTGGGACATATGTCATCCACTCATTGGACAGAAGGTGCCTATGATATGTTGACACGTGGCACGACCCAACATAGGCCCATTCCTGTGAAAAGGCCGGCCCGTTTGACTTGGTTAAAAGGTGGCGGGCCAGCCCATGGAAAGCCTGTTAACGGCATGTTCGCATATAGCCCATTTACAACCCGCTAACCCAAGGCCCGTTACGCCCTATCCGAATTAGGCCCAGTAGCATCATCTGGGCCATCCAATATGATTCCAGCCCGTTTTGACTTCGGGCCCATGTATGGCCCATGACGTCTTTCGGTCCATATGAGGCCCTATGTAACTCTTGGCCTATTAACAGCCCGTGGTGAAATTGGCCCGTAATGAACAGTGTATCACTTTACACCCATTAACGTCCCGTGATGAAACTGGCCCGTAATGAATAGTGTATCACTTTATACCCATTAACGGCCTGTTATTCCATTGGGCCGTTTCCAGCCCATGTTATCTTTCGGCCTTCTCAGAGCCCATTTATTCTTGGGCTCATTTCCAGCATTCGTTTACTTACGACCCGTTACTATCATTTTCTGCTTGTGGGCCAAATTCAGCCCGTGGTTACAGTCGGCCTGTTTGTGGTCCGTTAATACGTTGGGCCATTTTCATAGCGTCGTCAAATATGGCCTATTAACGATGGCCCGTTATGGTCGGCCCATGAATGGACGATTCCAACTCTAGCCCATTTACGGCCATAATGTGGCCTGTTATTGGCCCATGTTTGGCCAATTGATCATACGGCCCGTATAAGGCCCATTGATGATATGGACCATAGAAGGCCCATTGTTTCTACGGCCCGTAGAAGGCCCACTGTTTCTACGGCCCGTAGGGGGCCTAGTGTCACTACAGTAAATATTAGCCCATGATTATTGTGGCCTAGTTTTAAAAAATAGGTTATTGCAGCCACTAGCAAACCGCGGAAAAAGAACTGCACTGACTACAAGCAAACAAATAAACAAGACAATAAGTAAATAAATAAGCAAGCAACTTATGCTAGGCTATCACGGCTATTACACATATTACATCCACTAGGCATCAAAGTTCGCCACCAGTGCAAATATAGGGAACAAAGCAGCATATAAACGCCGCAGCAAAACAAGTCCAGAACTGAAACCACTTCAGAAGAGTTCAAGAAACTATATCCTGGGTACCCATAATGCAGGCAAGATGCTTAGCAAGCTTATTAACTTTCTCTTGTTTGGCGCTTAAATCCTCCAGCGCTTGCTGTTGCACAAAAAAGTACGCATCTGAATTCTGCAGGGACTTCCTCAGTCCTTCGGCTTCTTGCCGTAGCACAACTGACTGATGCCTTTCAGCTTGTAGCTGAGACTGAAGAAGCTGAAGTGATTCAGGTAGTGAGTTCGAAGAGCGTGTGCCAGCGGTACTGGCCAGTAACTCGAATACTATGTCAACGCAGGACTGTGGGGTTTTCTCACTGTCTACAAGATCGTTTTTATCACCTTTCTTGGAGACCAATAGGGTTGTCTCACTATCTTGAACCTTATCTGCATTACTTTCTCTACCATTGCATAGAGGGGTGCTCTTCTCCAATATTCTGTTTGCATACTACAAGAGAAACAAGCAGACACATCACAGGTTTAGCTTGTAGTATACGAAACTCATTTTGGTAAACCGGTTTAGTAGTAAGGTGGACATGATAACAGCATGAAACAAACATATATCTATGTACTATGGTCACTGTATTGTCCATATCATTCTAGTTTACGTTCCCTAATCAAGATAGAGACACAATTCAACTCATATATTTTTAAGACACAGCAGCATAGACAGAATATAAGTGTGAGAAACTACACATCATTGGCAGCACTTGTAATGTGCATCACATGAGAACATAACTGTTTATACAACTTAAACTAAAATCAAGATAGAGCAAGAAGTTAGAACAACAATCCAGTTAAAGAAATAGGTTTAAAGCATACCTGTTGCACCATTAGAGTTTCAATTGGATCCTTCAAATTCGAAAGTAGTTGGTATGAGTAAATACAGTGATGCAACAACAAAGGAGTATGGACCATAGCTACAGAATCTGACCTGAGAACAGGTGCTCTTCTGCTTTAAACATGGAGTTTGGGTTAGCTATGGTGGTCTTCGTGCTTTGGGAACTGTAGTAGCTTTACAAACTGCTCGTGTGGGGGTACTCTGTGGTGGACATGGTGCTTTGTCAACTAGAAGTGGGTTACTATCCGCTGGGGTTGCGGTTAAATGGGTTGTAGCTGGTTCTCTGCCCAACGGTGTAAGTGTGCAATCTGGAAGAGTCTCGATTATGTGTGGTGGGGCTAGTTTGTGGGCCAGTACAACCATGGTTCTATCTGCATCGACGGGTAGCACTGTTTTTTGTGAAGAACGGGTTTTTGCTCCCTTAGATACTGCCATCACCCCCTCCGATTCAAATGGCTGATAAACAAGAAAAGAAATTGAACGTACATACATTGTATGATAGACAGATGTGGTAATTCACATATATGTTGTCTAACCAAACATGACATCATGACACAATTTCACATATATGATGCCTAACTAAACAGGATAGCATGACACAGTTTCAGATATATGATGGATAACTTAACAGGATATAATGGCATAATTCAACATATGATGAGTACCTAAACAGAATGACATGACAAAACTATATGATGTCTTTCTAAAATAGGCTGGGATGAAATAATTCACATACATGTTGTCTAAGTATATAGGATGGCATGATATAATTGACATAATTGATTCATATACTAAGCAGCTAGCAATCGCATGTATGATCTCTAAACTAAGCAGATAGAATTCAATATTGTGCATATGATGTCTAAACTAAGCAATGCAAGACACCATATGCATCATATGAGAAATATAAACATTGCAACTTAGAGCATACACCTCAGGTGGGATATAGGACTGGCCATCTGTCTCTGAATCCTCCTCTGAGAGCTCCCTGTAACCATCGAGATATATGCTTCAACAGGTACCATTGCCTACTCTGAAGACCTTGTTTTCACTCTAGATTTTTTCATAACTGGCTCAAATGGCTGATACACATGAAGAGTAGTTCAATATACACAGGTTGCCGACAAATGGAATACGTAATGAAAAAAAAAGATGGCATGAGATAATTCACATATATGATGCCTGGCTCCATGGCGGTGCATAATTCACATATATGATAACTGGCTAAAAATATGGCATTGCATAATTCACATATCTAATATAGAAAGCAAATAGGAGGCATTCACACAAAGCATGTCTAATCTAAGCAGATGGCATGGCAACGCAAGACACCATATGCATGATATGAGCAATATAACCCAGCCAAGTTAGAGCATGCACCTCGGGGGGGGGGGGGATACGACTGGTCATCTATCTCTAAATCCTCCTATGAGGAGCTATCTGTAACCAGCAAGAAATCTGCATCGACAGGTAGCACTGACTGCTCAGAAGACCTTGTTTTCACTCCAGATTTTCCCATGACCGACTCAAATGGCTGATGCATAGGAAGAGTAGATGAATGTATAAACATTGTTGACAAATGGAATACATTATGGAAAAAAATATGGCACGATACAATTCACATATACGATGACTGGCTAAACAGGATGACATTGCATGATTCACATATATGATGCCTGGCTAAAGAAGATGGCATTGCATAATTCCCATATACTCCCTCCGTTCCTAAATATTTGTCTTTTTAGAGATTTCAAATGGACTACCACATACGGATGTATATAGACATATTTTAGAGTGTAGATTCACTCATTTTGTTCCATATGTAATCACTTGTTGAAATCTCTAAAAAGAAAAATATTTAGGAATGGTGGGAGTATGATATAGAAACCAAACAGGTGGCATTCACACAAAGCAAATCTAAACTAAGCTGATGACATATAAGATGTATAATGTAAGCAATGCAAGGCGCCATATGCATGATATAACCAACATCAGCATGCCAGGTTAGAGCAAACACCTCAGGTGGTAAACAGGCGTGGTCGGCTCCTTCTGAATCTCCATCTGAACAGTTATCTTCCTCTAGAATACAATCTGGAAATGTAGGAGGGGCCCCCACTTCGCCCACCATGGAGCGGCGTCAGCATGACATTATATTCCCACACAACGGTCTTCTCTTTTTCTCTACATGTTCAGTACGATTGTGTACAATATCTGACATGCATAATAAAAAATAGTTAGCTTTTGTAAGGCCTAAGGGGTGGATGCAAAAATCAAGACTGATGGTAGCAATCGAGTGGATGGATCGAAAAATAATGATAGCAGGTAGATTATAGCTTCAGTTTAAAAAGATAGACAATGGATCATCTATTGTTTGTTGCCCATCCAACATGAACCACATAGAAGACCCCAGATGAACCAGATAGTAGACATATACTATTCGTTACTGGCTCGATATGAGACCCATGGGCAATTCAAAACTCAAGTTTGAACGATAAAGTAGTAGGTAATAATAACCGATGTATAACATAAGCAAACATGAAAGACTGCGACCTCTCTTCCAGAACTGTGTAGTCCTCAGGTTCATCTGCTCAGTCGATGATGGTAATGCAGTTGGCGTGGCTGTTGGCAATGGGGAAGATGATCTGAGGCGGCGAAAGAAAGTCTGCAGGGGGGTCTCTACTGCAGTGAACGCTTCTGTTGATGGTGCACCTCAGGTGGGGTGGATGACGGCACGGTAGGAGCAGGACATAACACATAGAGTTTTCTTTGACGCCTATCTGAAAATGAAGTAAATCTGTAAGGGCTCCTTAGAATTGGAGGATTCTATAAACTCAGGGACAGGAAAAACACAGGAATAGGATAGGAATGCACATGCAAAACAGAGCATTTGGAAACATAGGATTTCAGTCAACCTGGGTGTTTGGCTCACATGAATTGGAAGGACATAGGAATGGAGAAACATGGTCAAATTAAAGTCAAACCACGTGAAAATGAAAAAAAAATAAGAATCTTATTATGCTAGTAATGCAATTAGTTCTGTTCTTCGTGCATATTAATTTGAAAAGGACGTCCAAGTGAATAAAATTCCAACGTTTTTTCTTCAAAAGAGACACCAAAGGAAAAAAAATCCACCAGTTTTGCTTTGCTCCACTCCTTCTAACAGATTTGCACGAATAGTAGTTCCATAGCAAAGGATCCCTGAGGGATCGACATGAATGCAGAGTAACAAAGTGATGCGACGAGTGTACAACCTCTTTGGCATAGCCTTGTGGACCTCAGCATCATTGGGTTGGACGTGGAGGATGGTGATGATGCTGGTGTGACTGTCGGAGGTGGTGAAGAAGATCCGGGGCCTCTGGAAATGGCGCCGAGGGTACTGCTCCGCTGTGATGGATGGTTCCGTCGTTGGAGCAGCTCCGCTAAAGTGTACGGCGATGAGGCTGAAGCAGGACAAGATAGACAACGTTAATCTGAAGTGGGACCCTAATATCATCTGCAATAGATGATGTAAAATACATCACCAAAAAGTGCTAGATGTAAAACGCATCAGCCGCGCCACGACCGCTCCGATAGATGCTATAAATACTGTTCACTCTGAACTTAACTGAAGAAAATGAACTTTACAGTTGAAACTGAATTTTACTGTCGAAACTGATTGAACTAGTAACAGAGCATTGCAGTAGATGTTTAGGGCGTTCGAGAACTAGTAGCAGAGAAGCAGTGATCTAAATCAGCAGACGGTCGAGCAGGGAACATACTAGCAGAGAGCAAGTCGTGCAGTAGCACCGCAAGCGAGTGCTAAAGCAGCAACTCCTATAGCTGCCGGAGGTCGTGCAACAGCAGCAGCAGCGCAAGCGAGAGCAAGAGCAGAGCAGCAGCACGAACGAAAGCAAGAGCACTGCAGCAGCGCGACCGACAGCAAGAATAGAGCCGCAACGCGAGCGAGAGACGGAGCAGCTGCAGCTAGTGCCGTTGTGGAAGTCGCCGCCGAGGAAGCAACGACATGGGGGAGAGACGTCGTGGATGATGTGGCCGGCGACGAGGCCGTCGATGGAGACCCGCCATGTCTGCTCGGCATCGAGCACCGGCAGCCCCGTGAGATCAAATAAAAGATAAAATGCAGCGGTGAGTGCAGAACCTCCTTGGTGGCGCCGAGTTGGCCTCGGCTTCATCGGAGGAATTGGTGAGGGTGCTGCGGTTCTGGTGGGGCAGGTCAAGACGGCGCTGTGGGGATTGAGGTGGCGCGATAGATGAGGCGAACATCGGGGCAGCTCCTTGGAGGTGGAGGACGGGGCGGCTGATCCGGCGGGACGACGAGATCGACAACGGATCCTCATCCGGTGCGGTGGATGAGGGACGTCGAGCTGTTCCGGTGGACACATAGTCGGGGAAGAGTCTCCGGCTGGGCGGCAGTCGGGAGGCCAACGGAGGAGCGTGGGGTTTCGCGGGTTTTGGCGGCCTCGATGTACGAATGGGGCGGGCAAAGGGGGAGGGGGAAGCCAAGCTTAGGGACGCGCTTGTCCGAAATGTAGGGTAAGTTACCAGCATACCCCCACCGGTTTTGACACCGTGACGTGGAGCTTCATTTCCGGCTGAGGGGTAGAAGGGGGATTTCACGTGTCTGGGTTGCGGGACCGATTTTGGATGAGGAGGGAGTTCTCGCGCGCGTCCAAATTTTGGGATAACAAGGCGCGACACGGGTTGAAGAGGCGGGAGTTTCAAAGCAGGTGAGACAAAAGATACTCGAGCTTGAAAATTTCGGGATAACAAGGTGTGGATTCCTTGTTCGGCAGAACAAACTTAACGTGTAAAAAACAATTCATACAAGACACAAGAGAGTCATGTCCCCTTTTACTATATTGCTATAGATGCCATTGAAAAAACTACAAGAAAAATGTAAAAAAATCGGGAGAACAAGATTACCCTGCACAGTACCAAATTGATTCACACTTCGCTCAACAACAACAAAAAAACAAATCAATTCCCACCAAAGAAAGAGTAATGTCCCTTTTTATATGATTACAAATGCCAGGATCTCGAATTTCAATTTTTGAATCCACGTTATGTTGAATTCGAATATATCGTTAGGTGACCTTGCGGTTTATAATTGATGTAGTCGTACATTTTGATATTCCATCATATATGAACATTTTACTCCACCATGTGAACATATATATTGTCATCTACCATATGGACTAAATTTGAATCAATTTTCCTTATTTGAATACGATTGTTGTCAAGTTATACAATAATTTAAATATTATCTTGATAACAAAAAACATGCATATAGCAGTAATCATATTTCACTATGAACTACATGTACCATATGCTCTCCAATTCAAATATTCGTATCCATTTTATGTTATATTCAAATCATAGTACATTATTGGTCTAGGTAGCGAGATGTTCGGGATAATCTAAACCCTGTTTTCATATGTATAATTTTTGGCTGAATTGGGACAAGTTTTGGTATAAGCTTCTTGCAAAACCGGAGATTCTGTCAACAAGCCTCGTGGTTCCGAGAAGGAACGTGTCACCTTTGTGTGCGAAATGATATGCGCTGCCTCCCCCTTGATTTTCTTTATAGAGGCAACATAGAACTATATGAGTGCCCTGTTAAATTTTGAAATTATTTCTGGTTCATTTGGCCTTTTTATACATTAATTGAGTTTCTGGACTTTTAATGTGCATAATCTAAATATGAATTGCATGCACATGCTCTGGTGCACCAAAGTGGGTTGAAAAATCACATGTGTGTCCTTGGTTGAATTTCTAGGTCCCATGGAAGAAATGAGAATGAAATTCAAACATCTGGGCGTCATGACTCGGCCGAGAACATCGAGAAACTTAGATTTTAAATTCATGTAAATCCAAAACTCGCCTGGAAATCATGAAACTTGGCATGGTGTCATGTCATGGCACTAACATGTTGTGGTAAAAAATTGGGCCAATTTGGAAGCTCGTGGTTCTAAGAGGGAACGTGCCACCTTTGAGTGTGAAACGATATACGCTGCCCCCCTTGAGTTTCTTAACAAAGGCAACATAGAACTACATGAGTGCCCTGTTAAATTTTGGAATTATTCTGGGTTCGTTTGTCGTTTTTATACATTAATTGAGTTTCTGTTCATTTAATGTGCATAAGTCAAATTTGAACTACAAGCACATGCTCTCGTGCACCAAAGTTGGTTGAAAAATCACATTTGTGTCCTCGGGTGAATTTCTAGGTCCCATGCAAGAAATGAGAATAAAATTAAAATATCTGAGCATCGTGGCTCGGCCGAGAACATTGAGAAACTTGGTTTTAAAATTCTTGTAAATCCAAAACATGTCTGAAAATCATGAAACTTGGCATTGGTGTCATGTCATGGTACTACCATGTTGTGGTGAAAACATTGGCCGAATAGGAACAGGTTTTGGTATAAGCTTCTTGCAAACTGAAGCTTCTCTCAAGAAGGCTCGTGGTTCTGAGAGGGAACGTCCCACCTTTGAGTGCGAAACGATATACGCTGTCCCCCTTGAGTTTATTTACAAAGGCAACATAGAATTACATGAGTGCCCTGTTAAATTTTGGAATTATTCCGTCTTTGTTTGGCCTTATTTACACATTAGTTGAGTTTTTGGTCATTTAATGTGCATAATTCAAATTTGAACTACAAGCACATGCTCCCGTGCACCAAAGTTTGGTTGAAAAATCACATTTGTGTCCTCGGGTGAATTTCTAGGTCCCATGTAAGAAATGAGAATAAAATTAAAACATCTAGGCATCGTGGCTCGGCCGAGAACATTGAGAAACTTGGTTTTAAAATTCTTGTAAATCCAAAACACGTCTGAAAATCATGAAACTTGGCATGGGTGTCATGTCATGGTACTACCATGCTGTGGTAAAAAATTTGGCCGAATAGGAACGGATTTTGGTATAAGCTTCTTGCAAACCGAAGCTTCTCTCAAGAAGGCTCGTGGTTCTGAGAGGGAATGTGCCACCTTTGAGTGCGAAACAATATACGCTGTCCCCCTTGAGTTTATTTACAAAGGCAACATAGAACTACATGAGTGCCCTGTTAAATTTTGGAATTATTCCAGCTTCGTTTGGCCTTATTTACACATTCATTGAGTTTTTGGTCATTTAATGTGCATAATTCAAATTTGAACTACAAGCACATGCTCCCGTGCACCAAAGTTGGTTGAAAAATCACATTTGTGTCCTCGGGTGAATTTCTAGGTCCCATGCAAGAAATGAGAATAAAGTTAAAACATCTAGGCATCGTGGCTCGGCCGAGAACATTAAGAAACTTGGTTTTAAAATCATGAAACTTGGCATGGTGTCATGTCATTGTAGTACCATGCCGTGGTAAAAAAAATTGGTCGAATAGGAACAAACTTTGGTATAAGCTTCTTGCAAATCGGAGCTTCTCTCAAGAAGGCTCGTGGTTCTGGAAGGGAACGTGTCACCTTTGTGTGCATAATTCAAATTTGAAATACAAGCACATGTTTCAGTGCACCAAAGTTGGTTGAAAAATCACATGTGTGTCCTCGGGTAAATTTCTAAGTTCCATGCAAGAAATGGGAATGAAATTCAAAATTCTGGGCTTCGTGGCTGGGTTGGAAACGTTGAGAAACTTAGTTCTTTAATTCCTGTAAATCCAAAACACGCATGAAAATAACTAAACTTGGCTTGGTGCCATGACATGGCACCAACATGCTGTGGTAATTTTGTAGTATGATTTGCAAAGGGGCACACATTAACAATCAACAAAGTCATTTTGGAACAAGTGTTGTCACGTTACAATCGGAAACACAAGTATTATTGAAACCGTGGGCGTTCTAATTACTAGTACCATTTACGTGCCGCCACGTGTCCCCATTTTTTATTAGCTAGGAGGCACCGTGCAGGGTAGCTATTTGAGTATGAGAGGCGTGCGATCAGACCCCTGCGCGTGCTTATCGGGAGGAGATCCCTTTGACCTCCATCTGTCGTCCACCTCTCTCCCAAGGTCTCCATTAATGGCGCCCCAACCTCTGTTTAATGGCGTGGCTATGTCTTACTCGACTAAGATTTAAGAGAGAGAAAATAAAATCTGAAAGCACGGATCTTGATGTAAGATCCGACGGACCTATATAGCATCTACTGTGACTTATAGCAAGACTTATGAATATATAAGGATGATTAATTGTCTTACATAATTAGAAAGATAATTAAAAAAGCCACATGCGGCCACGCCCGAAATACACAAGGGAAAAAGAAGAAGGAAGACATGGATCTGGCTCGCTGATCTATACTTTCTTGATGCGTTGTTGCAGGCCGCGGGAACTAGTCTCCGCAGAGAGCGGTGATGAGCTCTTTCATGTCCTCAAGACGCTGTTTGAGAACATCCACGGATTCCTCCACCAGCCTTTGGCGCTCGTTGTGGAGCATGACATTCTCGTCCATAAGTTTCTTGACGATGACGCCGGTCCTCTTCAACAAGGCACTGGTCTCCTCCTGCTCGTCTGCACTTCGGACGATCTTCTCTCTCAGCAGGTCATGCTCGGCCCAGAGCCTCTCATTGCCCTCCCTTAGTTGCCGGATGACGCCGGTAGCCTGTTCAAACGAGGCTTTCATGTCGTCCTGCAACCTCACCCAGCCGGAGATCTGATCCATCTGGCTATGGATGATCGCATGCATGCGCCTGTAACAGTCGTCACCTGCCCTCGAGAAATTTTCCCAGGCCGCCGCAGTGCGGCGGGACATCTCTGCTGCATTCGTGGCACGGCGGGACATCTCTGCTGCTTCCGCGGCGCGGCCAGACCAGTCTGCTGCATCGACAGCGCGGCGGGTCCTCTGTGATGCTACTTCCGCGCGGCGGGACATGTCGGCTGCTCTCGCAGCGAGGCAAGACATCTCTCGTGCTTCCGCTTCCATGCTCGCCTCTCCCTGGTGGCAATCTCTCGACCCAGAACTCACGCTGACCATGGCAGACGCAAGGGAAGAATGCTGAATGACTTGTTTGTTTTCGTGGATGAGGAGTTGAGGAGGAATGTGCAGTCATCTTGGCATACTAGTATTTATAACCGAGTACTAATACGCTCCTAAGTGGGAAACCGTTTAGGTTGTGATCGGTGTGAACAGGTTTGCAATTCAATATAGCGTGGTACTAATACGCTCCTAAGTGGGAAACCATTTAGGTTGTGATCGGTGTGAACAGGTTTGCAATTCAATATAGAGTGGAGTAATTTGGAATATGACAAGACGCAAGCTCAAAATTTATTGACGGTTCTAGTTTCGAAGTGCGGCACTATTCCCGGATGGAGTAGTTCTTTTTCTACTCCCTCCTTTCCGGTTTTATAGGGCTTATCTCAAAATTTTAGTTTTTCCATTTTATAAGGCTCAATTTGGTTGTTCCCCATCACATGGTCAGATTCCAAGGTGCATTAAATCATTGCATGCAAGTATTAAGATAAAATTGACCAATGCATGTAATTTATGCATGCATGCATTGCAATTAATGCATTGATAAATAATTTTTTTGAGAAAAACAAGAGCATTAATTAGGTGTTTTTGCAAACTACAAAAAATATTCCACCACTCACCATCTTGGTTGGTGAGATTTTTGAATTAAGCCCTATAAACCCGAAAGGAGGGAGTACTGCTGTGTACATGCAATAACTGGCACCGTCGTATACATATCTTACGGTTAATGGGGCGTTTGACAGGAATAGCCATGTGGCGAGCTCTAGGCTAGTCTTTTTTTCTTCAGACGCATTAAACCTATCTCTCAGGACTTCTAGCACGCACCATCGTGCCACCCACAAAAACTTGTACTCTGAATTTAGTACGTTATAAAGGAAGAGAAGAGGTGCACGCACGCACTCGTCCTCTCACACACGCGTCTGTTTTTTCTCGAAAAGGAGGATGATGACCCCCGACCTCTGCATCTAGGAGTCACACACGCATCTGTAGCTACAAATTGTAGTGTTCTCAACCATCCGATTGGCTCTATCATGCATGTACCTATATACTAAAACATGTCTAGATACATCTATATTTTGACAAATGGAAGGCATGTATTGTGGAACGGAGGGAGTGCTTGTCATCAAAATGGATAAAAAGGGACGTATCTAGAACTAAAATACGTCTACATACATCTCCTTTTATCCATTTTGATGACAAGTAGTACTTCTTACCCAAAGGAACTTTATATCCAACAGACACAAAATATCCGTTCGACTGTTGGAAATTACTGATCTAATGTCGAAGTAATTGCTGCATCGCCACCAAAACCCACCATTTCTTAAGCTAAAGTAGACCGAGGTAATCCCTATATTAGCATATTACTAAGATAAATAGAAGGCACTGTAGAAACATTTAGGATGTGAGCTTGGCAATCTGAATGTGGAGGGACACCAGCTTAGCCCCGGCCAGCAGCTTGGGCGGAACTGTGAAGAAGGTCAGCTCCTGCACGTCGATGTCGCCGGGATCCTTGCTGCTTGTCACCTCCATTTCCACCTTGACGGCATCGGTTGTGCCTTTGGGCTCCCCCGGCGGGCCGTTCGCCCACAGCTTGGCCACGTAGTGCGGCAGTGGGGACGCCCCCGCTCTGATGCAGACGACCGACATGGTGATAGGCGCGCCGATGTCGAGCACGCCGCCGACCAAGAAAAACGTGCGGCCGTCCTCCTCCATGAATAGCAAGAGCCGTGGCTCCGACAATGGCACTTGCAGCTGGAGCACCTTGTCATACTGGATCTTGTGCACATGCATGGGATGTGCGGTGATGATGTGGTGGTAGAGCGCCGGCGGCGGGCCTTCGTAGCCGCAGACGGGCACGGGGCATTTGCAGGGCGCGAGCGGACACACGCTTTGGTGATCGGCGAGCTTGTGGTAAATGATGTAGAGCCCACAGCCTTCATGCAGGCACTCCACCCTCACCGATGAAAGGACGGAGTCCACCGCCGTGTTCCACACGTTGAAGCCACCGCCGTGCTCGCACTTCTGGCACTGCCGCTGGTTCCCGGGGCGCTCGACGCAGTAGTCCGCGCAGGCCAGGTGGCCTCCCTTGCACTGCAGAAATCAATCGAACAACACATCAATCAAGAAACCTGCACCTTGCTCAATCAGCCGAACGGACGAGGTGTATTCGAACCTCATACACTGGAGGCGTCAAGGGGCAGAGGCATAAGGGGTAGTGGATCACGGTGAGGTCCATCGAGACCTTAGAGAGCTCCATCGTCGGGTCCTGTTCGGTCTGCATGATCTCGCCCTCCTCATGCAGAACCATCTCTCGACTTGGGCCGGGGCATTACAAAGCTTTACCGTCACATATTTTATACTGCTTCAAGGTGCATTAAATCAACACATGCAAGTATCAAAAGGAGAGTCACGGCATGCATGCATGCGTTGTAATTAATGCATTGGTAAACGCAAATTATTGAAATATAATGAGTGCAGTGCTTTGATGTGTGCATCAACTCGTACATCAATGACAAGTTTGATTATCCTCTCCCTCGTGGACTTAACTGCACCTGCCTTTGGCTATATGACAGGTTGGCCACCCACCTATCGGGCCCACCTGTCATACACGCAAAGGCAGGAGGGTCCCTCCCTCGCCCATGAGTGTGGTGGCTGGCAAGACTAGGAGAAGATTTCGCTACACGCTCTCCCTCCCACACGCGGTGGACATGCAGCAGTTCACTCGGTGTCAGATGGCCAGAAGCGTACTGTACTCCTCCTCCAGTGCAGTAGTGCTCCATCATTGTTCGACTTCCTGAAGAGGCAAAGAGCCAAGCGCAGCCCGGACGCTCGTGTGGCAGTTTCATGTGTAGAGTAGTCTAGGATAGCGTGTACCATGCTTGTAAGCTTAAAATCATTGGGGTCGGCTCCATGCTATGTGGCCGTCTCGAAGTTTTTAAAAAAATTAAAATAGTCTTCTGGCCCTACCTGTCACCCTGGTGATTGTAGTTTGCACGCTCATCTGGTTAAGATAGGAATATATATTTTAATTTGTTTTTTTTTTTTTTTTCGAAAAGGGGGGACTCCCCGGCCTCTGCATCAGAATGATGCATACGGCCACATATATTTTAATTTGTGGTGGGTAAATGTTAAAGGTTACAGCAAATATATTGTACACTACGGGTCTTTCAGCCAAGTTTAGAGGCAAGCATGTGGGGCCAGTGCTATGATGTGTCGCGTCAACTCGTACAACGAGGAGAAGCTTGATTTTACTACTTCACGCCTTCTTCCTCACCCATGCGCGCGGTTGCTCGCAAACGAGGACATGCTTTTGCCTAGTAGTACTTCTACAACAAGCTATTTGTCCCGCTCGCGGTGGACGGACATGCAACAGTGGATTCGACACTGTAGAAGCAGTAGTAGTAACATCATTGTTCGTCTTCTCGAAGAGGCGAAGAGCCAAGCGGAAGCGCAAACCGAACGTTGCAGTTGCGAACATTGGAGCACGCATATAGCCAGGCTCTTGCATGAGACAAAATTGCTATGTGAGCCCACTATTGTACTAGTACATAAAACTACTTGCTAGTATAGCCCTGTAAACCAGAAAGGAGTATTTTCCCTTCTAGAGATTTCAACAAGTGACTAGACTACACCGAGACGGAGTACATATGGAGCAAAATGAGTGAATCTGCACCATAAATAAATGCGTACTAGTTCTATTGTTTTCCTGTCGGAGGTGCACAATATTGAGTATACTGACTAGTGTCTTTTTGACACGCATTTACGTTTTTTGACACTTTATAGACGCAAGCGCTCATATAAACGTGCATACACTTACCCCTATGAACGCACACACGCACGGCACTATCATCTTGAAATTTATGAAGTCACCATAGGCACCTCGTCGTCGATGGGTCCATGGGTGCTTGAATGCCAAGGAGGGAGAGGGTAGCGGTTCCCGAGACATTGAACTATCAATGATGCATCCTCAATTAGATGCAGATGGAATTAATAGGAGAAGCAGAATAGAGCCAGCATGATGTGAATGCAACAGAGTTTGGACTCTCATATAATAAAGGTGCCCCACCACTCCAATCCATCTACTCCCAAGTCTCTGCGCAACACTGCTCACTCCAATCCAAGACCAAGTGACCAGAAGCCAGAAGCACCTATGGAGGCGATGGACGCGAGAGGCAGTCGGCTGTGCCAAATCATCCAAGGCGCCGGCCTGCG
Source organism: Triticum aestivum (assembly GCF_018294505.1). Taxonomy (NCBI): domain Eukaryota; kingdom Viridiplantae; phylum Streptophyta; class Magnoliopsida; order Poales; family Poaceae; genus Triticum; species Triticum aestivum. The sequence goes on along the minus strand of NC_057807.1, from coordinate 614,057,104 downwards.
GCCCCGCACCGTGCAGTGTTTCCAGACGATGCTGGCGACCGCAGGCATCGTAGCCCTTGCCGACGCCAGCTTCCCCTCTCGCATGGATGACATGATGGTCAACTCCATCCGCAAGTTCACCGCTGTCAAGAAGCGCGTGGACGACCTTGCCATACTGCTCCAGCCCATGCACCCAGGCTCCTCATTGCCTGCCACCCTCATCGGCCTCCATGGTGACGAACTCTTTCAAGCCCTGGTGGCCCTGCAGGTGCCGGAGGTTGGGACGAAGAATGTGCACCTCGAGGCCGCGCTCACCGTGCACTGCCTCGCCATGCAAGAAACCGTCGACCTGCACATCCACGTCTACGAGGAAATCATCTACATAGGCAACTACAAGGCAAGTGAGGACAGAAAGATGTTTCCCTTCTTCCAGCGGCTGGAATCTTTGGACGCCATTGTTTAGAAGCACGTCGACCTGGCCATGAAATCCGCTGCTACTTAGGCGCCGCTCGGTGGGCCGGCGCCCTGAGTCGAGGAGGTGGACGTCGTCGATGGATGCATCTCTTCTTCTTGCCTCCTGTAACCAGCACTGCATTGCCTCGTGGCCTTAATGTTTTATTAGTATAGTACTCCCTCCGTTCCCAAATATAAGTCTTTCTAAAGATTCCAGCAAGTGACTACTACATACAGAGCAAAATGAGTGAATCCACACTCTAAACTATGTCGACATACATCTGTATGCTGTATTCCATTAAAAGGCTTATATTTAGGAACGGAGGGGATATGGCATTTTTATTCCAGTCGTAACATTTTCACTTTGAGGTGGGGCCGCAGTTGAGCAAACCCACCCCGCCTACCGGGCGTCGGCCGAGTTTAGAATTAGAAGAGAGAAACGAGGGAGGAGAGCTAGCTGTAGCACAGACACCGTTGTCAGATGGGACTCGTGTTTATAGAATAGGAGTAGTGAGCACTCGTGCCCATTTTTTTTTTGAGAGAAAAATTAGTCGTATGTCTAGTATCACTAGTTGGGTGCGTGCGACCTATAGCTGTCATCACTTTAGGTCTCCTTTTCGAACCACAGCTATGCTTCACAGTACATATTTTTTCACGCATTTATCCTCCTATATGTACTCCTAGGCTATTTCCACGTGCTCCCATTCGCCGACATGTGGGACATAGAGCATCTGGGTCGTAGTGCATGCACGACTCGGAGCATATGCCGGGGTACTTTACATTTCATACCTCACGAATTACATGCAAACCCCCCGCAGAAGAATAAATAAATGAATTAATTACTACATGAAACCGGATTATTTTCGTGGAAACCGGAGCACGTTCATTAAATTTTGGACATAACACATTTATAAAAAATGACCGGACCTAAACCAGTCTAAGGGCCTCTTTGATTTTTCCCGCAAAAAAGGGCCTCTTTGATTTGCAGGATACTGAAAACACAGGAGTGGGGAAAGTATGATGGCGATGAACCGAGACAAGGAGAACTCTAACTCAGTTAGAGGTTAGAGTTAGATTCTAACCCTGAACTAACTCTAATCCAAAGAGGTGTATGGATGGCAGGGTTAGATTGACAATAAATGCTCTTTCTCAATCATTTGACTACTTTGGACCCTATTTCCTGCCGGATTTGGTGTGGCTTGCTCTTCTGTGGCCTCCTCCTGCTCACAATTGACATAAACGAACCATCTATACAAATCAAGCATGCAAAACATGATAATTTTTACTTTGTCCATACAAATGAGATATCCCACTTAAACATACAAGTCGTCAATCAAGCTTCACAAAATAAAATAAAACTTCATGAAATAAAGCATGAGCTAACTCATCACGGAAGTCATTCACGATAGGGAGGGAGCTCGGAGCCCCTCACGCACCGAGAGAGGAGCTCGCCATCGTTGCTCTGGAGGAAGGATTTGTAGAGCCCAAGCCCCGAGAACCCCACCGACGCCGGCCCTTGCGAGTTGAGGTCAACACCGGCATGGGTAGCAGGGACACTTGCCGCCGACTGGGAACTTAATCTTTGGGCCTCTAGAAATAATGCAAGCCTGTAACTAAAATACCTAGAAAGGTGAACTAAATCTTTGGGCCTCTAGAAATAATGCAAGCCTGAAACTGAAATACCTAGAAAGGTGAACTGAATCTTTGGGCCTCTAGAAATAATGCAAGCCTAGAATTGAAATACCTAGAAAGGTGAACTAAATCTTTGGGCCTCTAGAAAGATTTATTACCTCCTCAAGCAGCATCAAAGAATTCCATGCGTGCACCACAAATCTATACCAAGTTTGATCAGGATCTACTTTTCCAAATAAGAATTAGCACTAGAGCAAGCAAGATCAATGATATGGCCGTGAGACAGAGAAGGAACGAACAAACTCACCCCTCTCGCGACCTCCCTGGTAGATGTGCCGCTGCCACGCACGACAGAGGGAGAAAAATGACTGGTGAAGGGGGAGCGGGGCGACCTTCGAAGGCCAGAGGGAGAGGGCGGCCGGAGTAGGGCGGTAGAGGCCGGAAGGAGAGGGCGGCCAGAGGAGAGAGAGGGTGAGCAGCACTTGGGCGGGCGGCCCTATGGGGAACAGAGAGGAGTCCTGCGAGGGGGGGGGAGCGATCTGGTGCGGGCAGGGGAGATTTTTTTAGTTCTCTTTTAGTGGGCCCGAGGATAACTAATCCAATTAGAACCTCTCCAACGGACTAGTTTTTTTAGCTGGATTAGAGCAAACTAGCTCAAACTAACCCCTCTTGTTTCGATAATTTGAGGCTATTTCAACCCAAACTAGCTCTAACTCAGGGATCCAAACAAAGAGGAGTGTTATTGTACATGCTACAGTGTGGACCGTAGCACATTGTTTTTTATGGCCATATCACCACATTGTTTTCTACTGCTGGTTCACTGGGCTACCGTGGTTCGCACTGCTGGTTCACTGGGATGTCGTGGTTCGCACTGCTAGTTCACTGGGCTGCCGTGGTTCGCACTCCTCCGACCTGAGTAGTAGTAGTACTAGTATATACCGCATCATTCTTTGCTCCTTCTTACTACTCGGACATGTGGGAGAGCCAGCATCCGGGTCGACGTGTCATGCACCAGATTAGAGCGCGGAACGGAAGGGGGCATCACCCCGGTCGGAGTGCCAGTAATTCATGACCATAGTGAGTGGTCATATCACAAGTCTTTCCAGCAGTAACGCACCGTCAGATCGCACAGCCCGACCTTTCCAGCAGTATGTTTGAGAATACGCCACTCACTCACGCTCCTCGCCTCTCTGTCAAACCGCCTACCCAAAAACGGCCGCGCGTACTGCCCGGGAAAAGCCCCGCCCTCAACTTTTAACCACACGAAAATAGATTGAGCTTGTCCGTTTTATATAAATACAGTACTTACTGTATGTTTATTCACCCATGGGGTTGTTCAATGAATGGAGGGACGGGGAGCACAAGTGAACAATACTGTAGTACTACTAGTAGTAAGTAGGAGTGTATAGTAGTCACCTTAAATAGAGAGTTTCTTTTCTTTAATGCCACGTACACAAATTGAAACGCTTGTTGTGGAGAGAAACAAGATAATCACTCCACTATATATGGACGCAGGGGCCTGGGCGCTTGATTTACTAGGGTTGCTCTCTTCATTCTCTCATCCTCTCCAGATATAAACAAGACAACGGTAGATACATTTTCTCTCTGCTCACCGTTGGTCATAGATCCGGCCGGATCCCTTGGGCCGGTGTGTGTAGAGGACTAAAAGGTGCATCGTTCACGCGGTCATCACCACCGAGGGAGGAAACCCACAGCTGCCGGAGGGGCCCGATCCTATGCCCGTGCCATTCTCTCCGACATAGCGCCGGCTCGGCAGGTCCTCCGACCCTTCTTCCTCCCTGTCATATTGTCCGCAGATCCGACCTGTTGCCGCCGACATCCCGACGACCATCAGGTATAAGTTCTTCGAACGTGGCCTTTCTCTACTGCCCCAGCTCCCCACGTGTCTGCATGTGCATCTTTTTCTACTCCCATCAGCTCTTCCAAAGCCACCTAAATTTTTAGTATTATTAGAGGTAAAGCTATTTCATGCATTCAAATCTAGGGCTTTGTTCAAACAATGAAGAAAGGGGGAAAGTTGTAGCATGAATCTAGGACTTGACTGAAAGAGGAAATAATATGATGAAAGTAGTAGAGACCGGATACCCAACCGATCACTTGGTTGAAAAGGGAAATAATGGGAAAACGCATTACAAACTAGATAAGGAACAGATCTATTATTGGTTGAAAAAAGGATAGGAAGTGGCGGCTGGTGGACAAGTCAACAGAGTATGTCCAGGATTAGATTTGCTGCCATCACATAGTAAAGGGTCTCCATGATTAGATTTGCTGCCCTCACATAGTAAAAGGTCTCAGGATTAGATTTGCTGCCCTCACATAGTAAAAGGTCTCTAGGATTAGATTTGATGCCCTCACATAGTAAAAGGTCTCCAGGATTAGATTTGCTGCCCTCACATAGTACAAGGTCTTCGGGATTAGGTTTGCTGCCCTCACATAGCATGAACAAACTCGGCATCACCACTTTATGCCTCCTTGTAGGTACATTGTGCTGATGCGTCCACTATCGCATGTCCTTATACCAACCTTTTGCTGTTGTTAATGTAAGGGCGCATGTAAAATGAAGCAATCACACTGTTACCTCAGGGACATGTCTAACCAGTGTTATTGTTAATCTAATGCCTCTAGTGATAAGATGCAATTAAACTGTGTTACAAATGGCACTCCTGCTATTTTCCCCAGTATGATAAGTAAGTTGCCCCTTTACGCTGCTGAGTGTCCTGGTGTCCTCGCGGTCCCATGCACTTAAACCAACTCTTTAGCTGTTGTTGATTTATTGTGTCTGGTAAACAAGTAATGCCACCATTAAAGTAATCCCATATTTGAGGAATCTCATTGTTGATCGTAATGCTTCTGGTAACATGAAGCATTGCTGACGTTTTAAAATTTCTATTATCCTTGCGTGATTGCCATGAACATAATTAAGATGCTTCTTTTCATTTTGTATATGTTTAGTATATTCTTATTGACCAGCAACTGTTTACTTTCTATCTTTTTGTGCAGATAGGGATATCCATTTCACCTTGTTGCTATTGTGACCTTTTGGTGAACTGCACAAAACACTTTTTTTGGAATGAGTGTCTTGTGCAGTTCAACTAAAATGTCACGTGGGCAACATCTCTCAATTTTGGTGGAACTGCACAAAATGGTGATTGGAGTTTCCAAAATCTCCGTCAAGTTCTGCTGGTTATCTCGTGCAACATTTTATTAGCCTTTGCAAGATGGAGCTGTCACTGTCACCACAATGGCACTTTATTTTAGTGGAACTGCACAAAAGGATAAGAAAATTATAGTTGCACCTTACATGAGCCGGACAACCAACCTTAATGTTCCTCAATTTTAGTGCAACTACTAAAGAAGAACCTGCCAGCTCACGAGGGCAAGTACTTCTTGCTAGCTGAATGATGCAATCTTTTCTTCATTTCAGGTGAACTGCAGAAAAAGGCGCATGAATTGAATCATGGAACTCCAGGCAGACCTCATCCTAGTGGAGCTGCAGGTTGAGTTCAAGGAGGCTGCTATTAAAGCGAAATCATGCTCTCCTGTCTCCTTGTTTGTGCTGTGCAAACAGGAATACTCAACTACAGATGTTGTGACGGTCAAGAGCATTCGCCAAGTTCTTCGATTGTATGACATGGCTAGCCAAGATGGATTTAATCCTGATATTCACTTTATCAAAAGGCTCTAATGGGTTGGTTCTAAATCTTGCAAGTTGGGGATCAATGAGATGTGTAGGCATCTTTGTTGTACTTATTATTTGGATCTTATTTGTTGGTTCTGAATCTTGCAAGCTGGAAATCAATGAGATGTGTAGGCATCTTTGTTGTACTTATTATTTGGATCTTATTTGTTGGTTCTGAATATTGCAAGCTGGGAATCAATTAGATGTGTAGGCATCTTTGTTGTACTTATTATTTGGATCTTATTGGTTGGTTCTGAATCTTGCAAGCTGGGAAACATGACATGAGGATGCAGAGGAAAACAACCATAACAAACAGTTCAAACTTGGTAGTATTATCTTTGTGAAAGTGCAACACATGTGTTGATCGTGTGCGTCCTGAGAATAATAATTCTAATTGTTGTGCATGTTGATCCTGTGGCACTGATAGAACGAGCCAATGCATTGCTTGTTTTAAGTATAAATTTCTATTAAAGCTAATTAAATTTTAGTAAAGTGACCACTAACTCCTGTTATTACAGTACCAATACAGACCCGCTCATGAACCGACGTGTGGCCGGAGTAGGTTTCTTGATGGAGGCATTTGAATGCGCCGAGGGTGCATCTTCTGTCGGGCGTGCAGCGGACGAGGGAGGGGTAGTAACTGTTGTCGCCTGTACACACTCAGCTTACTGTTGAATCCGGTTCCCCAAGAGCTGAAAAACAAACTGTTGCCGCTGCCTACACACTCGTTCACTCGAAGAGACTCCAATGGCGATCCGAGGGGTGAGCCTGTTGGATATGGACTTCAGCAAGGAGTTCCCCTTTGAGTTCGCCGTTCAGTCCTATGGATGCACCAAGTTGAATGTGATGTACACCAACGATAAGGACTCGGTGAAGCTCTGCCTCGCCTCTGTCCTATGGCTGCACCAGGTTCTAGAGCATTCGCCTGTTTCATCGGCAACGCCGACTGCACCTTCGCTACGGTGGAGAGAAGGAAGAACGCGACGATTCAGCCATCTGGTGCAACAAGCTTGTTGACATCCAGAAGCAATACAAGATCATCAGCAACAGGCAGGAGAACGACTCCGTGGTTGACCTCGCTGAGACCATCATCGACCCCTCATACACCAACATGAAAGAAAATGACCTGAACACGTGGGAGGAACCTCTGAATCTAGCCTACATAACCTACACGGCCAAGAACGCATACGCATGCTACGACATGTACATGCAGATCTTGGACATGGGGGCGTGTCTGCTTCCGGTAACCGACGAGTACACGGACAGCCGCAGCGTCATGATCAAGCATGCCAGGAAGGTCTAGATGTTGTACTTTATCTGTTTATAAGCACCTTTATCATCTGAGTGTTTCATGCATTAGCCTATGTGCCGTGATTATATGTTTTGTACGAAATATTTCTTTTAAGAACCCATTAACCTGATTGCTTTTTTAGTGGCTATTTGCTTATGTATGTAACTAGTTCACTTGTCCGTTAAAAAAAACTAGTTCACTCGGCTGCCGTGCTTTGAATCTTCTTCCTCCCAACATATTCCCCTCCTCAGGTGGACCCAGCAGGTCTCTGAATTTTCTCCCACTTTCTTTTTTGATGTAAACTGAGTTTTCTCCCAGTACTTTCCCCTAGAACCAACTCAACTGTCCCACGTCTAGCCTAAAAATTAATAATACCCCACATACTATTAACTCATCAAATTTAAATGATATTTTATTTCGTAAGTTGAAAGTTCTTAAAAAATCATAATAATAATTGTTTATATATAACTTGGCAAGTTAACTCCTAGTGATTGCGTACATAAGCTTGCAAAGATTTTACTGACCAATGCAGTAATAGACGTGCAATCATGTGTTTATGTTTTTATAACATTTCTCCGTCTAGCCCAACATGATATTTTCACCCAGCCCAACAAGTCTGCGGATTTCGAGAAAAATACAAATGGGATTTAAATGGGCTGCATAGATGCTACATCATTGTTTCACTCAACCCACCAAATGGATTAAAAAACAAATGGACTGGGTGACATGTGGGCCAGTAGGTCGAAGCCTAAGAAGGCGTTGGATTTACATCCAACGGCCGACATTCTTCTTCAATCTCTCGTCTTCTTCCCCCAGTGCTGCCGGAACTGCCTGCTCCAGCCTTCGGCGTCCAGCGGCGTTGTTTTGCGCTCCTCAGCGAAACGCTACCCTGTCGACGGCCAGGCCATCCCTCCACTCCGCACCTCCTGTTATTCTCTGTCGAGTGTAGGCCCACCCCGCACCCAAACCAGTCAAGTTTCCCACTCCTCTCCGTCTGTGACTCCACTGCCGCGTCTTCCCCATCTCTGGGTCGTTCCAGTCTGGGGCCTCGCCGTCGTCCACCGCCTTGTGTGCGCTCGGCGCAGCATGGTCAACATACGAGAGTCATCGGAAGAGGACTGTATGTGGAGAGCCTGACGGCTAGGACCCACGAGTCCATGGTCGCACGCAAGGAAAGTTCCTCCTTATTACGCACTGTACGCGGGAAGGGCTTCTGTATTTCGCGAAAAAAACATTCCCCCCGCTGACAGGTCAGACTCACCAGCTATATCTTCCCACGCAATGAAGTGCCTCCTTATTACGCACAAAAAATGACTACCCCCTGCTAGCTGGGACCCACCATAGTGGGTAGCGGACTTGTGGGCCTACTAAGTTGACGAGGACGGAGGGCTTTGTCAATTTAGTCAATTTGAACGATTCTAGCTCCAGTGACCGTACGATGTCCATCCAACGGCCATAGTACTTCTTCAACCTCTGGTCTTCTTGCTCCAGCCGCCCAAAGCAGCGCTGGTCGTGCCGCGTGCTCCTGCCTCTCGTGGCCGTCTGTGATGCCGCAAAGGCATCACCGCCCCCTACTACTCCCACCGCTGGCCCAGGGCATCCCTCTACTCACCCACACCCCCGGTATTCTACGACGACGGCAGCCTCACGCCGTAGCCGAACCAGTGAACCCTCGTACTCCTCTCCGCGTGAGCATCCACTGCCGTGTCTTCCCCGGCTCCGCGTCGTTCCCTTCCTAGGCCTCACCGTCGTCCACCGCCTTGGTGCTCTCGGCCTGGCGTGGTCAATGTGGTCAACGACCGACTTCCATCAGAAGAGTACTGTACGTGGAGAGGCTGACAGCTGGGTCCATGGCCGCAGCTGGGTCCAAGGCCACAACCCAGTTTTTTTGTGATTTTCCAAGTAAGTCGCTTTGTCAAGCCTGTTGGGCTGCAAATCTTTCAAGACGAGGAGACTTTCATTCAGCTGGCCGAGAAAATGGCCTATCAGTAATGAGAAATGGGTTGTACATTTTTAAAACACATCAAACCGGCAATTAGTTTCAAATAACTTTTTTTCATTTCGAGATTTTAAATTGCATTTATTTTTATGCATGGACAATTTGTTGGATTTTATATTGATATACATTTATTTTTAAAATCATTTTGAATGTGACTCAAAATTTCAGGATTAAAAACAGTTCGGACCGCACCGAAATATGCAAATTTTCGTATCATTTTTTAACCATGGCCACAATATGGGCTGTAATGCTAACAAAAACAATATGGCTCAAAAAAACCTTAAGAATTAGCCAATGGGCTGTAAATTATTAGAAATAATGGTAGACAGGATGTATGCTGTTTTCCACAGATTTGAGGCTTTCCTAAAAAAGGTTGACGCACAAGCAGTGACTGTTGGATTTCCATCCAATGGCCGTCTTGCTTCTTCAATCTCTGCTCTTCCTGCTCCAGCCGCTCAAACAAGCGCCGGCGGGACTGCCTGCTCCCTCCTCCCCGTGGCCGGCTGTGCTGCCGCGCAGGCCTCACCGCCCCACCGTACTCCCATCGCTGGCCTAGCCATCCCTCTACTCACCCACACCTGCTGTTATTCTCCGGCGACGGCAGAGGAACCAGTAAACCCTCGTACAATCGTACTCCCCTCCGCGTGGGAAACAACTACAGAGTCTTCCCTGCCTCCGTGTCATTCCCTTCCTAGGCCTCGCCGTCATCCACCGCCCTGGTGCTCTCGGCGCGGCCTATTCAACATGGTCAACGACCGACATGCATCTGAAGTGGACTGTACGTGGAGAGGCTGACAACTGGGTCCATGGCCGCACGCAAGGAAATGCCTCCTTATTACATGCAAAATAATGATTCCTCCACCTGACATCTGAGACCCATGGAAAGGGCCTCTGTATTTCGTGAAAAAAACATTACCGCCGCTGATAGCTTGGACCCACCAACTATATCTTCACACGCAAGGAAGTGTCTCCTTATTACGCAAAAAAATGAATACTCCCCCTGCTAGCTGGGACCCAGTATAGTGGCAGGCTGACTTGTGGGCATACTAAGTTGACGGGGACGGAGAGCTTTGTTAACTTAGTCAATACTCTAGTGACCGTACGATGTCCATCCAATGGCCGTAGTGCTTCTTCAACCTCTGGTCTTCGTTCTCCAGCCGCCCAAAGCAGCGCCAGTCGTGCCGCATGCTCCTGCCTCTCGTGGCCGACTGTGATAACGTGGAGGCCTCACTGCCCCCTACTACTCCCACCGCTAGCTAGGCCATCCCTCTACTCACCCACACCCCCTGTTATTCTGCAGCGACGGCAGCCTCACACCGCAGCCGAACCAGTGAACCCTCGTACTCCTCTTCGCGTGGGCATCTACTGCTGCGTCTTCCCCGGCTCCGCGTCGTCCCCTTCCTAGGCCTTGCCATCGTCCACCGCCGTGGTCAATGTGGTCAACGACCGACTTCCATCGAAAGAGTACTGTGCGTGGAGAGGCTGACAGCTGGGTCCACGACGACTGCAAGGAAGTGCCTCCTTATTACGCGCAAAATAATTATTCCTCCACCTGACAGCAGGCACCCACCGGACGGGCCACTGTATTTCACAAAAAAAACGTTTCCCCCTGACTGCTGGGACCCACTAGCTACATCTTTGCATGCAAGGAAGTGCGTCTGAAAAAAATGATTCACCCCCCGACTGCTGGGACTCACCAGCTACATCTTCGCACGCAAGGAAGTGTGTCTGAAAAAAACGATTCGCCCCCCTGACTGCTGGGACCCACCAGCTACATCTTCGCACGCAAGGAAGTGCCCCCTTGACTGCTGGGACCCACCAGCTACATTTCGCATGCAAGGAAGTGCCTGATAGTCGGGACCCACCTGGTCGAAGCGTATGTAGCATTATCATTCTGGTCGCGAACGTGTACGTACATACTGGTGGATGTAGAGGCGCGCACGTGTCGTAGTAGAGGCGCGTACGTGTCGTAGTAGAGGCGCGCACGTAGCATGTACATGTACGTGCAACGGCGAGTGTGCAAGAAAGAAAATACGACCACGTATGTGTACATACGGGCGGGGTCTCGAACGCCTACTCGCGCATACATACGGCCAGGGCTCGTGTACATGGCTGGGTTGGAACAGAGAAACATCGTCGTCGTCGTGTTCATGGGGAGCCAACCGGCTGGGTCGGAATGGAATGCGTCGTCGTGTTCATCAGGAGGGCTTGGACGGAATAGGCGATGGAAACGAGGCCTGGCGTACCGTAGAATGGAGGAAACGGCCTTGTGTTCGACCGACCATGGTCGAAACGGGATCCTGTTCATCGAGAGGGGTATGGCGTACCGCAAAACGGAGGAAACGGACCTCCTGCGGTCGAAATGGGGGTCCTGTTGATCTTGAGGGGTGTGGCGTACCACAAAACAGACGAAACATACTTGTGTTGGAGTGCTACGTTCGAAACGGGGGTCCCGTTCATTGGGAGGGGTGTGGCGTACCGCAAAACGGATGAAACAGACTTGTGTTGGAGCGCTATGGTCGAAACGGGGGTCCTGTTCATCGGGAGGGGTGTGGCGTACTGCAAAACGGGACTCCACGGGATACTGTTCATCTCCACCGTCGACCTCCTCCAGCCTCCATGGGCTACCATCGACCTCCTCCAGCCTCCACGGGCTCCTGTTCATCCAGTCTCCACAGTGCGCTACTCCACCGGCTACTGTTCAACCACCCCTCCACGGGCACCCTTCCACCATCTACTATTCATCCAGCCCTCCACGGGGTCGTCCTATTCATCCAGAGGCAACACCACGGGGTCCTGCATCCACCCCCACCGCTCACTGTTCATCCAACCCCCCCGGCAACGTTCACTGTTTATCCAATCGATCGGCTTCAGTTAGCAGCAGTAGCGAAGGAATCGCTCGATTGGGTTCAGTTAACAGCCATCGATCGATCGCTCGGGTTTAGTAACGCATAGCCTGCAGTGTAATCACTCGGGTTCAGTTAGAGCCCAACGCCTCGCTCGGGTTCAGTTAGAGCCAACGCCTCGCACACACGCGTGTACGTGTATGAGAGAAACGCGCATCGCTCGTCCCCCGACCGCCCACCATAACCGGGAACTCCCCGAAATTTTCCTCGCCCTTGCTTCTACCATGGTTTTTCCCGTCATGGGCGGCCCAAATAATGTCATGCAGCTGCGTCTCTGGCCCGCCCAGGATGAAAAGCCCATTTTCTGTCATTATTTTTTGTCATAGAAGTAGGAGCCCATCACATCTATGATGATATCGGGTCTTGTCACAATTATCGTCATAGAAGTGTCATATGTATGACAGAAAAAATTTCGTTCGGCCCAAAATGTCACGGATGTGTCTTTTTTTTGTAGTGTATCCAGTCATGCCTGCCTGCAGCCCACCACGTGGCTCCATCGACGGCCTGGTATGTCCCAGCTTCAGTATCAACAACTCAAGACCCTCGTGAGGGGCCAAGCCTCGCGAGGCGGATGACGCCAAGACCCCCGAGGGATCGGCCCCTTCAAGCTTGCTCCCGAGGGGCAGAGAGTTCTATGCAAGGTATACCTCACGAGGCTCAGCTGACATAAGCCATGATGACCAAGGCCAGGCAGGTGCCAGTGGGCGTAGAGTGCTGATTTCCTCTTTGGTGCAAGGGAGGCAAGCCACAGGCGTGGAGTCCGGAGGAATCAGCCAAACGTTTCCATTCTGGTGCAACAAGACCAAGACCGCGAGGATGGAGGTCATCGCCGAGCCCACCGCAGCGTCATGACCAGAGGCTTTTCGCATGCGAAGACTACTTTTGTCAGGATAAGCTGTACTACTTGTCCCCTTTCAAATCCGGCCGTTGTGGGATCCCTTCCCGCCAACATTTGGGAATAGGACCAGGGCCACTATAAATAGGACTTAGCCACCACCATAGAAGGGGATCGGATCGGATCTGATCGAGTTCACATCCCCTCAGCCCCCTCGAGCTCAAGAACACTTCACCTCCTGAGGCCTGTTCATCCACTGTACTAGTTCATCCTCAGCCCTCTGAGGCAATCCACCAAAATGCTGGAGTAGGGTATTACACCGCAAGGTGGCCCAAACCAGGATAACCTGCTGTGTCTCTTTGTCTCTTCGAGCTCGTCATGCTAGGCTTAGGAGGATCGCGAGTAGGCAGGCTGGGTAGGTTGAGATCTCTGCACACATCCCAGAGTTCGAACCTCTCAAGGGTTTGCGGAACCCGTAATCCGACATTTGGTTTGCCAGGTAGGGGTGCATCGGATCTTCTCTCCCGTCGATCGATCCACCGCCACTCCGACACCTCCATGGCCGATGCCCCGAGGGCGCATGTCGAGCACTAGGTGATTCAGGCCTCCAACGACAGCGCCCGCTGACGAGGAGGGTCTCCACTCCTCCCTGCTCACGGCCCACACTCCGCCTGGGGCGGCTGGCCGCAGGGGGCGTAGGGCGCACCCGTCCCACTGGCGCCGAGCCGCAACTGTGCCGCCACGCGATCTGCAAACTACGCTGCAGCAACCGCACTGCACACGTGCAAGGAACAAGCAAACATGTGGGTTGCGGTCATCATGGCGTGAGAGCTCCTGAGGTGCAGGCTGCTGGAAAGCGACCGCGACGCCCTACTGGAACGGGTCCCCGAGCTACTAGATGCAGCGTGCAGGGGTGCAGCGCCATTCTGCACCCTGCCCACGTCGTAGGCGATGGTAGAGGCGCGCGCCCGTCCCTGACACAACCGCGCACCCCCACCTAGGGCCCCAGAAGAGCCCCTTGACACCGTCCAGCTTTGCGGAGCAGCCCGCACCCCTCCGAACGTACCGCCTCAACATGGAGCTGCTCCAGGCGACATCGCCAGGGTCCGCGCTTGTCGGATATCGGGTTCCCGAAAAACCCTTAAGGTTCGAACTCTAGGGTGCGCGCGAAGATCTTCTCCCTACCGATCCACACCCCAAAACCTCGCCGTGAATCTAAGCTACACGATGAACAACACAAGGTACACAAGATTTATACTGGTTCGGGCCACCATTGTGGTGTAATACCCTAATCTAGTGTGTGATGTGGTGGATTTCTTCTGGGGCTGATGATGAACAGTACAGAGGAAGAACAGCCTCGGGAGGGGCGTTCTTTTGGTGGTGTGCTTGGAGAGGAATTGCTCCGTCTCTGTTGGCTCTAGGTGAGATCCAGATGGCTTCTACTGTGGTTGCTATCTCTATTTATAGGGGCCCTGGTCCACTTCCCAAAAATTGAGCGGGAAGGGAGCCAACAACAGCCATTTTGAACGGGGACAGCTAGTACAAGCTATCCTGACTAAAGTTGGTCTTCGACTGCCAAAGGCACTGGCGATGACGCCATCTTGGGCTCCACGGTGATCTCCTTCCTGCCGTCCTGCTGGTCTTTGTCTCGTTGCACCGATAGGGAAACCTTTGCTTGATGCCTCAGTACTCCGCGCCTGCGCTTGCCCCCTTTGCACCAAAGAGGAAACGAGGACACCGCGCTGGCTGGCGACCACCTGGCGCCCGCCTGGTCTCGGTCGTCATGGCTTGCGTCACGAGCACCTCGCGAGGTACTCCTTGCCTTGATCTCTCCGCCTCCTCGTGAGCCTGCCTGATGAGGCCGCCCCTGAGGAAGCCTTGTGCCATCCACCCCGCAAGGCTTGGCCCCTCACAAGGGTCTTGAGCTTGGGTAGATGAAGGCGGGCCGTACTGGGCCGCTGCTTGAGCCATGCCATAGGCCGCAGGCAGGCAAGTCTGGGGACCCCCGTTCTCAGAACGCCAATAGTAGCCCCCGGGCCCAAGGCACCCTCGAACTTGGCTTAGCAGCAAAGCCAAAAGGCAAGTGCGGAGCGCCACAGGCCCCCACAGCCTGCGGCCTTGGTCGCCGTGTGGCGGTTGATCGGACATGGGCGTCTCTGCTTCCCCACGCTGCCTCGGCAACTGCCCGACTAACAAAAAGGCTGGCCTGGGTTAGGCTACCTTCATTGCTCTCATTCGCCTTGCTTTAGATTCCCTTCCTTGCTCTTGCTCTCTTGTTTCTGAAATCTCCAGATCCGCCTCATTCTTCCTCTTCCAGTGAGCAATGGCGCCCCGCAAGGCCGTGGCCGAGGCTCCATCGGCTTGGTACTCACCGACTCGGGATCCCCCCAACATGACGGAGAAGAATCTCGCCTCTACGTGCCTAATGACGTCGGCGCAAGGCAGCGAGATGGGGGAGACTGTACTCCGAGCCGGCTCCGCCATGCTGGAGGCTAAGGGGAGCACCTTTTACCCCTTCTTCATGAGCACCGTCATCGCCGGCCTGGTGCCCCCCTTCTCCGAGTTCTTCTACGCCGTCCTCTTCCATTACAGGTTACAAGCCCTTCATCCCCATCCCAACTCTGTTCTCCTTCTATCGATTTTCGCCTACTACTGCGAGGCGCACATTAGGGTGATGCCGTCCGTGGCTATGCTGCGCCACTTCTTCTCCCTCTGAATCACCGGCAGCCATAGTTTGGCATGCGCTGGCTTTGTTGCGTACTCCAAGGCCAACACGATCTCGAAGACCGAGAAGAGGGTCGATGGTTTCTGGAGCAAGTGGGTCATGCTGGATGCCGGATGCATCCACTCTCGATTGGTGCTGCCCATGGAGCAGCCCCAGGCTGATGAGGCGTTGTCTCGTGCGAAGCTTGACGACTGACGGGCAAAGTTGGTGCTGGAAAAGATGAACGCCAACCTGAGGCCGGGCAACATGAAGGTGGCTAAGCTGACCGCGGCCACGCTCCTGAGGGAGTTCCTGGCGTAGCGGGTAGCTCCACTTCAGGTGCACTCGCGCCCGTTGTGGAGGCTTGGAGGTGCGGACGATAATCTCCGCCTAAACTCGGAGAACCTGGCTGATGAGGATCTGGCCGCAGCTCTCCGCTTCCTGGTTGGAGAGGACGTGGAAGGTCTAGAGGGCGCTCCTGTCCCCTTGTTCCTCCACGACAACTGGCAACAGGTGGTGGATGCCATTCCCACCTTTGATGCGAGCGGTCTGGTGCCAGAGGTGCCTCCCGAGGGCCAGGAGGTGGCGGCGCCGGTGGAATTGTTTTCTGATGATTCCCGCGGAGGAGGGGAGGAAGACGAAGAAGAAGAGGAGCGTGACTTGGACGCGACCGCTGAGGGGACAGGGGAGACTTTCCCTTGCCGCAAGGCCAACATCCTCCGCACTTTGCCGGACGACGACGAGGCCGACACCAGGCGGGGAGGGGGGGGGGAGAGGACCCGCCCGTGGTCCCGAAGAAGAACAGGTCGGGGCTGATCTCCCAAGGGTCTACCCCGGCCTCGGCACTGTTCGAAGCCAGCTCCAGCCCTTTTGGCGCGCCCTCCTCTGCCTCTGGACCTCCCGAGGCTGTGACCCGGACCAAGAGGCTCACGGGCTTTAAGCTCGGCAGGAGACCACCAGAACACGCCGCGATTGACCAGTAAGTGCTCGAACTCCGCTTTGCTCTTGCTTTTGCTGTCGGGGCTTGATGTCCTCCATCATCCGGTTAGGCTGCCGCCCGCGGCGAAGAAGTTGAAGGGGGACGCGGTGGCTTCGCTTGGGGCAGGCTCATCCGTTGCGGCTGCGTCTTTGTCTGTGAGAAGGGGAGGTGGTGGAGATCGCACCTCCCCTACCCGGTCGTCCTCGTGAGGCCAGGAGGAGCGCCCTGGCGGGGTGCCAGCCCCGTGGCCCCGCTGAGTCTGGAGGTGCTGGTGCTTGATGCCGTCGCCGAGGTTCCCATGACTCAGGAGCTCCCAGTCTCCCTGAGGGATTCCTGGATAAGGGGGTATCCGTACTGCCGGACTATGTACTTTGGCCAGACTGTTGGACTATGAAGATACAAGATTGAAGACTTCGTCACGTGTCCGGATGGGACTCTCCTTGGCGTGGAAGGCAAGCTTGGAGATTCGGATGTAGATCTCCTTCTCTATAACCAACTCTGTGTAACCCTATCCCCCTCCGGTGTCTATATAAACCGGAGGGTTTAGTCCGTAGGACACAACAACAATCATACCATAGGCTAGCTTCTAGGGTTTAGCCTCTCCGATCTCGTGGTAGATCAACTCTTGTAATACTCATATCATCAAGATCAATCAAGCAGGAAGTAGGGTATTACCTCCATCGAGAGGGCCCGAACCTGGGTAAACATCGTGTCCCCAGTCTCCTGTTACCATTAGCCTTAGACGCACAGTTCGGGACCCCCTACCCGAGATCCGCCAGCTTTGACACTGACATTGGTGCTTTCATTGAGAGTTCCTCTATGTCGTCGTTGTAAGGCTCGATGGCTTCTCCAACCTTCAACAACACCGTCCAGGGTGAGACTTTTCTCCTCGAACAGATCTTCGTGTTCGGCGGCTTCGCACTGCGGGCCAACTCGCTTGGCCATCTAGAGCAGATCGATAGCTACGCCCCTGGCCATCAGGTCAGGTTCGGGAACCTAAACTACATTGGTGATGTCCGCGGAGACTTGATCTTCGATGGATTCGAGCCCGCGGCAGGAGCGCCGAACGATCGCCACGCGCATGACTTAGATCTGCCGTCGGACAGTATTCGGGATATCGCCCCCGCCATGGCTCCGGACTTTGATACAGAGAAGATCGTGCCATCCGAGGATGGGTGGATGGACCCCGCCACGGAGGCCGCACACCTATCGGTGTTGGAGCCGAACACATACTCCGCTTCTAAGGAAATCTTTGTCTCCGGACCCCCGGACTTGTCTTCGGTCGTAGGTCCCAGACCGCATGCATCCATGCCCATCGAATCTGATTGGGCTCCAGTCATGGAATTCACCACCGCGGATATCTTCCAACACTCCCCCTTTGGCGATGTGCTAAATTCATTAAGGTCTCTCTCTCTGTCAGGAGATTCCTGGCCGAACTATGTTCGGCTCGAGTGGGAAGCAGGCGACGAAGAAATTCGTCACCCACCCACCACCCACTTCATAGCCATAGTCGATGATTTGAACGATGTGCTTAACTTCGACTCCGAAGACATCGACAGTATAGACGACGATGCGGGAGAAGAACAGGAACCACCGCCCATAGGGCGCTAGACTGCCACCTCTTCATACGATATATATATGGTGGATACTCCCAAAGAAAACAATGGCGATGAGGCAACATGAGATAACCCCTCAGGGAAAAAATCAAAGCATGGGCGTCA
Organism: Triticum aestivum; assembly: GCF_018294505.1. Lineage (NCBI taxonomy): Eukaryota > Viridiplantae > Streptophyta > Magnoliopsida > Poales > Poaceae > Triticum > Triticum aestivum. The sequence continues at coordinate 614,038,905 of NC_057807.1, read as the reverse complement.
TCGGCGCCGCTCTAAGCCCTGCCACAGCAACACCGGCACTGGAGAAGAAAACAATCCAGATGGTGCCGAAGAGGAATACAATCCTCATCAGCCTACCTTCGAGCAGGCCAAACAAGAACACGGGCAGGTCAGCCCAGATGAACAGGCGACAGACGGACACTTGGAGGACGACAACTATATGCCCCTCCGAATACGAGGTGAGCCTCGGTGACGACGAATTCGGTGTACCGGAGGATCCAATAGAGCAGGAGCGCTTCAAGAGCCAGCTTATAGCCACTGCAAGAAGCCTGAAAAAGAAGCAGCAGCAGCTCCAAGCTGATCAAGATCTGCTTGCAGACAGATGGACCGAGGTCCTGGCGGCCGAGGAGTACGGACTCGAGCCCCCCATCAGGGGATACCCAAAGCACAAATCGCTAGAAGAAGAGGCCGAAGAGCCTGAACTACCAGCACAAGATGAGGCTGACCGGCCACCTCGTGGCCGGGATAAAACGGCGTACCAGCCCGCACCCCCACACCGGTTCACTACGGCCCAGGGCAATACGCAGGACCTGCGAGACACATTGGAAAACAATGCAGGACAACCAAGATCGATCTACGGATCACGAGGGCGCGCCACAACACATGACAATGACCGTCATGCCGGATACACTAATAATAAATCCGGCCGGGCCGGACATAACCGACCAGACCTAGCCGGACTGCGTCGTGACATAGCCCAGCACAGAGGCGCCGCACACCCCCTCTGCTTCACTGTTGAAGTAATGGAACATGAATTCCCAGAAGGGTTTAAACCTGTCAACATCGAGTCATACGATGGCACAACAGACCCCGCGGTATGGATTGAAGATTTCCTTCTCCACATTCACATGGCTCGCGGTGATGACCTACATGCCATCAAGTATCTCCCCCTCAAGCTTAAAGGGCCATCCAGACATTGGCTGAATAGCCTGGCAGCAAACTCCATTGGCAGTTGGGAAAATCTTGAGGATGCATTCCTTGACAACTTCTAGGGCACCTACATGCGACCACCGGATGCTGATGACTTACGTCACATTACCCAATAGCCCGGAGAGTCAGCCAGGAAATTCTAGACTCGGTTCCTAACTAAAAAGAACCAAATTGTCGATTGTCCGGACGCCGAGGCCCTAGCGGCCTTTAAGCATAATATCCGCGACGAGTGGCTTGCCCGAGACCTCGGCCAAGAAAAACCGAAGTCCATGGTGGCCCTCACAACACTAATGACCCGCTTTTGTGCGGGCGAGGACAGCTGGCTGGCTCGCAGTAGCACCGTGCCAGGAAACTCCGGCACTTCAGATGTCCGCGACAGTAACAGAAAGCCACGGTGCAATAGACATAAGCATCGGAACAATGGCGACAATGCCGAAGATATGACAGTCAATGCCGGATTCAGCAACTCCAAATCCGGTCAGCGGAAGAAGCCTTTTAAAAGAAACAATCCGGGATCGTCCAGTCTGGACCGCATACTCGACCGCTCGTGCCAGATTCACGGCACCCCCGATAAACCAGCCAATCACACTAACAGAGATTGTTGGGTGTTCAAACAGGCCGGCAAGATAAATGCCGAGAATAATGACAAGGGGCTGCACAGTGATGATGACGAGGAGCCCCGGCGTCCGAACCCTGGGGGACAGAAGAAATCCCCCCCCCCCCCAGATGAAAACGGTAAACATGATCTATGCTACCCACATCCCCAAATAGGAGCGAAAGCGTGCACTTAGGGACGTTTATGCGATGGAGCTAGTCGCCCCAAAGTTCAACCCATGGTCATCCCGCCTGATCACTTTTGATCATAGGGACCATCCTACCAGCATCCGTCATGGCGGCTCAGCCGCATGGGTCCTTGACCCAATCATCGACGGATTCCACCTCACGTGATTCCTTATGGACGGTGGCAGTAGCCTGAACCTGCTTTATCAGGACATAGTGCACAAAATGGCATCGATCCCTCACGGATCAAGCCAACCAAAACCACCTTTAAAGGTGTAATTCCAGGGGTAGAGGCCCGCTGTACGGGCTCAATAACACTGGAAGTGGTCTTCGGATCTCCGGATAATTTCCGAAGCGAGGAATTAATCTTCGACATCGTCCCTTTCCGTAGTGGCTATCATGCACTACTGGGACGAACTGCGTTCGCTCGATTTAATGCGGTACCGCACTATGCAATTTGGCCTCCGCAATAGCCCCATTGAGGAGGCATTTGTGCCACGCGTACACAACTACGCACTCAAAATACCATGGGCATATGCGGAGGCAAGCCGGCGATGCAGCTCACAATGCGGTTCAACCCCCACGAGGCCCGCACATCCTTCAACTTTATTTCTTTTCAGGACCCTACTTTCGGGAAGCCCCTTCAGAGAACTAGGCTGTCGGACTCATCACTGAAGGGGAACACCAAGGAGGCAAGAGGCTTTGCACACAAGGGAATACCCAGGTGGTTTCTTTCAAGGATCGTTATACCTGTTCTTACATACCCGCATGCAGCCTGCCCTTGGATAGGACATGTCAAATAGTCCTATTTTTCTTTGCTTAATGCATTAATTGTACACATACGCTTGGCCGTATTATCCAAATAAATGGGAAACAGTATACAACGTCAGCCTCTTATTACTATCTTCATATTTTCCCTTGAATATTTATTTAATGTTGGATCCGTACAATTTGGTACGATCCATTCGCCAGGTGCTTTCTATTGAGCCCCATAATATGGCAATAAAAGTCCGAACACTTTCGACAGTGCAGCATCCCGAACTTATAGCATTATATGCATCAACTCTGAATCATGTCTTGGGTCAATAGTTGGGTTAGCCTGGCTCCCTTGTTTTGGTACCTTACGTTCCGTTATATCGGCTAAGGTAGCGTGGGGAGAACTACTGCGATTGTGTCCCGGTTCTTCCGGACGAGCACCTCAGTAGAGAAAGCCGAAAACTGACTATCATGATGTGGCGAGAGCTGGTCGCTGTTCGAGAGGTACTAAATCCTTAAAGATTTTTTCCGCTTAAAGCGAGGAATCGACCTTGTTCAATTTAGGCGTGTATAGCGCCCCAGTTCGGCCTTTCGAATACTAGGGGCTTCGCCAAAATTGAAAATTATAGACTTCTATGGCCAAGTGAGAGTTATAAAGCCGCATAGTCTGATTGCCTCATTCACTGCGCCAAACACCTCCTTAAAGGACCAAAAACTTGGATAAAGAGTGTTTGGGTTTTCCACGAACACCCCAGTACTAGCTACACGGGGGCGGAAGCCGACAACTGGCCTACTCTCAGAATTTTATAAACGGCCGCACAGAAGGTAACATTTTAAATTAACAAAGCTTATATAGCGTACGCAAACTCGTTCTTATATTACAAAGATGACACGAGTTCATTTACTCAAAGATTACATTCTTGGGGCATTCATCGGCCACAAGGCGAGCGCCTTTCATGACACCGTCATAATATTTCTTGGGGCAGCGGTGCTCCTTACCCTCTAGGGGTCCTTCCTTCACCAGCTTCTCAGTGTCCAATCTGGCCCAATGCACCTTCGCACGGGAAAAGGCCTGGCGGGCACCCTCAATACAGACGGACTGCTTGATAACCTCAAGCCGCGGGCATGCACTTACCATCCGCTTTATAAGGCCGAAGTAGCTATCGGGCAGGGGCTCACCAGGCCACATCTGGACTATGAGGTCCTTCATGGCCAATTCTCCCACCCGGTGGAGTTCGACCAACTGCTTCAGTTGGCCACTCAGAGACATTGGGTGTTCGACTCCAGTATACTAGGACCAGAACAGCTTCTCCATCAAGCTCCCCTCTTCGGCACGGTAGAACTCCGCGGCATTTGATATGCTGCGTGACAGATCTACGAATGCCCCTGGAGAGCTCTGAATGCGGGTGAGTAAAAGAAATGTCTCCTCCACATGCTGGCTTTGCATAATAAATGCCTTACCCGCCGCTATCTTCTTGGCCACTTGGATTTCCTGGAGGGCCTTTTGTGCTTCGGCCTTGGCATCTTTTGCACTCTCGAGGGCTTTGGCAAGCTCGGACGCTTGCGTCTTGAAGTCATGCTCCAAGGACTCGAACTTCTTGCCGAACTCCTGGAGCTCTTGCTGTACCACCCCCACCTGAGCATCTTGTTTCTCATGCTTGGTGCGCTCCGTGGCTTCCTTGGCTTTGGCTGCGGACATCGCTTTCTTCAGGGTTGCCACTTCGGTTGCCGCCCCTATTAAAAATCATGATGCTTCTTGTTAGCACCACCAATTTTTCTTCCCTATATGACACACGAACGGGGTATCACTTACCTTTGTTCTCCTCGACCTGCCTCTTAACGAGGGCCGAGCTCCTTTGTGGCTTGCCCCAGGTCCTGCCTGAGTCCGGCAAACTCCGTTGTGCGCGCAGCGGCGGTCAGCAGCGGCACCTGCTCATTACCATAGACAACAACTGTCAGACTCCTACGGATTAATAATTGACCCTCCGTTTGGCTTTTTCTTTCCGAACACCAAACAAAGTATCAGGGGCTACTGTCTATTGGGTGATATTTTCTCATGCTTTTTTTACTTACCTCAAAGCCTGTTAGAAGGCTGGTGCGGGCTTCGGTCAATCCGCTTTTGGCAGACCGGACCTTCTCAATCACCGTACCCATGAGAGTACAGTGCTCTTCATTGATGGAAGCGCTGCGAAGCACTTCCAAATTAACCGACGCCTCCGGTTGGACGGAGGTCATCGGCACGGCCGGCTCGCCCTCCTTAGCGAGGGGCTGCTCGCTTGAATCCGGAACCTGTGAAGGCTCTGGTGTAGTAACCGACAGAGAGCCAGACATGTTGTGGCTCTCGTCCGCATAATCATGATGCGTCTGGGATTTTGCCTTGGGGCGTCTCTGGAAGCGTCGCCCCCTGCTCTGATATCCTTTGGGACAACACTTTGGTGTCATCCGCAGGTCGTGGGGAGGTGGCCGTCGGGAGCGAATCCATCTCCGACGCACTCAATGTCGGCGTTCTGGGAACGGGGGTCCCCAGACTTGCCTGCCTGCGGCCTGCGGCGTGGCTCAAGGGGCAGCCCAGCGTGGCCCATCTTCATCAGCACGAGCTCAAGACCCTCGCGAGGGGCCAAGCCTCGCGGGGCGGACGACAGGAAGCTTCCTCAGGCACGGCCTTCTCAAGCTGGCTCGCGAGGAGGTGGAGAGATCAAGGCGGGGAACCTCACGAGGTGCCCATGACGTGAGCCGTGACGACCAAAGCCAGGCGGGCGCCAGCCTACGCAGAGTCCTTGTTTCCTTCTTGGTGCAAAGGGGGCAAGCGCAGGTGAGAGTATCAAGCAAAGACAGCCATTTTGGTGCAACAAGTCCAAGACCAGCAGAACGGCAGGATGGAGGTCATCGTGGAGCCCAAGCCGGCGTCATCACGAGAGCCTTTGGCAGGCGAGGACCAACTTTAGTCAGGATAAGTGTACTAGATGTTCCCCTTCAAAATGACCAATTGTTGGTGCCCTTCTCGCTCAATATTTGGGAAGAGGCCTAGGGCCCCTGCCTATAAATAGGACTAGCCACTCTAAAAGTAGAGGGGACAAATCGAACCGTAGCCAGAACCACCAACGCAAGAACCCCTCGCGAGGCTGTTCTTCCTTGTATTGTTCATTAGCAGCCCAAGAGGCAATCCACACACCACACACTGGAGTAGGGTATTACACCACAATGGTGGCCTGAACCAGTATAAACCCTGTGTCTCTTATGTTGTTCTTTTCCTAGCTTAGATCCTAGCATGGCGGTGAGGTGCAGGTAGGCAGAGGGCGAAATCTCCGCGTGCACCCCAGTGTACGAATCTTAAGGGTCTGCCAGAACCCAAAATCCGACATTTGGCGCGCCAGGTAGGGGTGCGCCGGGCTTTTCTTTCCACCGACCCGCTCTCCATCGACTCCATGATTCGCTCTACGATGAGCAGCGCGCCGCCTGCTCCGGCCGTCGCGGCCCTCGTTGGCGGCTCACAGGCGCCACCTTCAGGCCGCCGCGTCAAGCCGTTCGTTCGCCAGGTCGGCGCTGCCGCCACGCGGCAGGGGGCTCCCTCAGGCCGGTCGGCGCCCCCGGACGATCTGGCCTTTAGCTCGGAGGACCACCCCTCCAACTCAGCCTGCTCGGGCGCGCTCCCGATGCTGTGCACCCCCACCATCTGCCAGGTGGCCATCACCAGGACTCTCATCGATGGCGGCTCGGGCCTCAGCGTGCTCTCAATTGAAGCCTTCAGCCTCCTCCACATACCACCGGAGCGGCTTCAGCCCAGCCGGCCCTTCTTGGGTGTCGGGGGCGGGTCATCCATCTCCCTGGGGCAGATCCGTCTCCCGGTAACCTTCGGCACCTACGACAACTTCCACACGGAGCTGATCGACTTTGACATCGTCCCCATTAGCCTCCCATACAACGCCATCCTCGGCTACCCAGCGCTGGCCCGATTCATGGCCGCGACTCACCCGGCGTACAACCTCATGAAAATGCCCGGGAGCAGTGGCATCCTCACCGTGTGCGGAGACACTGGGGATGCCTTGCAAGCGCTCAAGCTCGCCTTTAAAGCGGCTGCATCAGCGCAGCCTGCCGACCCGGACGCCCCTGAGCCCAAGGGGGCTGCGCCGGCCAAGAAGAAGCAGTTGTTCACCCAAGACAAGGCAGAAACCAAGTAGATACTGGTTGGCGAGGATGGATCCACTGACGCCACCTTCACCATAGGCGCCAACCTCGAGCCCGAGCAGGAAGAGGCGCTGGTCAAGTTCCTGCACGCGAACAAGAAGGTGTTCGCATGGGAGCCCGACAGCTGGCGGGGATCCCCAGAGGCGTAATCGAGCACCACCTCAACGTGTGCCCCAATGTCTGCCCCGTGAAGCAGAAAGCAAGGCGGCAGTCCACGAAAAAGCAGGCTTTCATCATCCAAGAGACCCGCAAGTTGGAAGCTACAGGGGTCATTCGCGAGGTCCGATACCCGGATTGGTTGGCCAACCCAGTCGTTGTGCCAAAGAAAGGGGGGAAGGAACGTATGTATGTCGACTTCACCAACCTCAACAAAGCTTGCCCGCAAGATCCGTTTCCGCTCCCCCGCATCGATCAGATCGTCGACTCCACTGCTGAGTGCGACCTGTTATGTTTCTTGGATGCCTTCTCTGGGTATCACCAGATCAAGATGGCGGTAGAAGATGTGGAGAAAACGGCTTTTCTGACCCCGTGTGGGGTGTACTACTACACATGCATGCCCTTCGGGCTGCGCAATGCAGGAGCGACCTTTCAGCGGCTGATGCACATCACCTTAGGCCCACAGCTCGGGAAGAACGTGGAGGCTAATGTCGATGATATTGTGGTGAAGTCTTGCGAGGCCAAGACCATGATACAAGACCTAGAGGAAACCTTCGCAAGCCTCAACACCGTGAGCTTGCGGCTCAACCCAGAGAAGTGTGTGTTCGGGGTTCCCTCAGGCAAGCTCTTGGGCTTCCTCGTGTCCCACCGAGGCATCGAGGCTAACCCAGAAAAGGTCAAGGCGGTCGAGGACATGAGCCTGCCAAAGACCCTTAGAGAAATGCAGAATCTCACTGGGCGCGTGACAGCACTAGGGCGCTTCATCTCCAAGTTAGGGGAGCGAGCGCTGCCTTTCTTCCAGCTGATGAAGAAAAGGGACCCTTTGAATGGACTGAAGAGGCCGACAAGGCATTCCAAGATCTCAAGAAGTACCTAACCAGCCCTCCGGTAATGGTGGCCCCATGCCCTCAGGAGCCCCTGGTGCTCTATCTTGCAGCCACTCCCTACTCCGCCAGCGCAGCCCTGGTGGCAGTTAGGGAGGAGCGACGGAACAAGGCCACAGCATCTGCCCGGATCGGGGCGAAGCATGCACAAGGAAAACCCACGGAGGCTACTACCACAGCCAAGAAGGATCAGCCGCCGCAGGAGAGCCCACTCGGAGCAGCAGAGACCCCTCCCCCTAGCAAACAGCTGCTGGGGGCTCACCTGCCTCAGGAGGCACCGCAGTCTCCGGAGGGCGCCATCAACACTAGCATTCCCAGCCTCGTTGAACATCCTGTATACTTCGCCAGCACAGTGTTGAGGGATGCAAGGGCATGATACCCCATGCCTCAGAAACTCCTACTCGCGCTATTGGTGGCCTCGCACAAGCTGCGGCACTATTTTCAGGGCCACCCCATCAAGGTTGTCTCAGCGTACCCCTTGGAAAGGGTGCTTAGGAGCCCTAACTCAGCTGGAGGAGTCACTGAGTGGAACATTGAACTGCAAGCGTTTCAGCTCGAATTCAGCACAACCAGAGTCATCAAAGGGGCCGCCTTGGCGGATTTCGTGGCAGAGTGGACAGAGGCACCGGGCCTCAAGGCTGATGAGGATCGATCCCTCTCACCGAGAAGCGAGGCGCTGGACGGTTGGGTCATGTACTTCGATGGGGCGTTCTCCAGGCACGGCGCGGGGGCCCGTGCGGTGCTTATATCTCCTACTCAAGACAAGCTCTACTATGCCGTGCAGCTTTGTTTCTAGCATGGAGAAAAGGTCTCCGACAACATAGCAGAATATGAAGGCCTGATAGCAGGCCTAAAGGCCGCGGCCGCCCTAGGAGTGAAGCGCCTTACCATCAAGGGCGATTCACAACTCCTTGTCAACTTCTCCAACAAAGTATATGAGCCAAGGGATGAGCACATGGAAGCCTACCTTGCGGAGGACCGCTGGATGGAGAAGCATTTCTGGGGGCTAGAGTTGCAGCATGTGCCCTGTGGCACCAATCAGGAGGCCGACGACATCGCCAAACGAGCATCCAAGCGGCTACCTCAGGAGCCTGGTGTCTTTGAGGAGCGGCTCTTCAAGCCCTCGGCCACGCTATCGCTATCAAGCGCGGTGCAGCCTCGGGAGGAGCTCCCCCAGCCGCCAGCCTCGGGAGCCCCGGTCTACGGCCCGGCCTCAGGGGCGCGTCTACTCTTGACGATGGAGCCTCAGGAGGGGTGCTGGATCACGGAGCTCCGGAGCTATCTGACGCAAGGGACCTTGCCAGAGAAGGAGGAGGAAGCAGAGCGCGTGGCGCGGTAGGCCACAGCATACTGCATCAAGGATGGAGAGCTCTACTGGAGGCGACCAAATGATGTGTCCCTGTGCTGCATCTCCAGGGATCAAGGAAAGGAACTGCTGGCAGATATACACGGTGGAGACTGTGGGCATCATTCATCGTCACGAACCCTCATTGGCAAGGCGTTCCACAGTGGATTCTATTGGCCTATTGCGCTCAATGATGCCGTCGAAATGGTGAAAGCTTGCGAGGCCTGCCAATTCCACGCCAAGCAGATCCATCAGCCAGCCAGAGGTCTGCAAACTATACCCCTCTCATGGCCATTCGCGATCTGGGGGCTGGATATCTTGGGCCCGTTTCCTCGGGCGCTAGGGGGCTATCGCTACCTCTACGTCGCCGTGGACAAGTTCACTAAGTGGGCTGAGGTGGAAGCCGTCCGCACCATCCCCGCAGGCTCTACGGTCAAATTCATCAAGGGCATCGTGAGCCAGTTCGGGGTGCCGAATCGCATCATCACCGACAATGGTTCGCAGTTCACCAGTAACCTCTTCAAAACATACTGTGCTAACCTTGGAACGCAGATATGCTACGCTTCTGTGGCGCACCCCCTGAGCAACGGTCAGGCCGAGCGGGCCAACGCGGAGGTCCTAAGAGGCCTCAAGACCAGGACATTCAAGAAGAAGCTGGAGGCCTGCGGCCGAGGTTGGTACGACGAGCTTCAGTCCGTGTTGTGGTCCATCCGCACGACCGCGACCAAGCCAATAGGCGAGACCCCGTTCTTCCTAGTCTGTGGGGCTGAAGTGGTCCTCCCTCACGAGGTCAGACGTTGTTCCGCGCGGGTCCTAGCGTTCGACGAGGCACAGCAGGACGCCATGCGGGGGACGGACCTCGTGCTGGGGGAGGAGCGTCGTCGGGAGTCCATGCTCCGAGCGGCAAGATACCAACAAGCGTTGCGGCAATACCACTCCGCAACATCCGCCCCAGGACTCTCGAGGTAGGAGACCTTGTGCTTAGGCGGGTCCTCTCCAGGGAGGGATTGCATAAGCTCTCTCCCATGTGGGAGGGCCCGTTCAAGGTTGTTCATGTTTCCAGGCCCAGCTCCGTGCACTTGGAGACTCAAGAGGGGGTGCCCGTCCAGAACGCGTGGAACATCCAGCACCTCCGGAGATTTTACCCTTGAAAAGGCCCAGAGCCTATGAAGAAGGCGAACGCCTATGAAGCTGTTGCATTTTGGAAAAGGCCTAGAGCCTGTGAAGAAGGCGAACGCCTGTGAAGCTGTTGTGTTTTGGAAAAGGCCCGGAGCCTGTGAAGAAGGAGAATGCCTGTGAAACTGTTGCATTTTGGAAAAGGCCCAGAGCGTGTGAAGAAGGCGAACGCCTGTGAAGCCGTTGCGTTTTGGAAAAGGCCCAGAGCCTGTGAAGAAGGCGAACGCCTGTGAAGTTTATCCTCCCAAGAATGGCCGGAGCCTGTGAAGAAGGCCAATGCCTGTGAAGCTCGCCGCCCGTGACACTCTCACATAATAATGAGTGGGGCTATACACGCCCCGGAGTCTCAGGAGCGCCGGCCTCAGGCCCTGGGGCTCCCTCCCACGCCCAGTGGCAGCACTTAGCTCCGCGCTGGTGAGAAGACGTCGAAGACTAGATTAGGTGCCGGACGCGGCCTTTCTCATTTGCTTTCTGCAGTTGGCTGTTCATTCCCATTCGAGGTTTTATTGAAGTTGTTATAGTCTTGGGCTTATGACTCTTTGCCTTTTTCGCCCTCCTGCCCCAATTTCTCTCGCGCAAGTCTCGTGAGGGAGCAACGCGGGCACCCTCGCGAGTGTTTTCCGCCCCTATCGTTCAAGGTTTCTCTACCCGGGTCCACTATAGGAGCACCCCTCCGGTCCGTGCCCCACGGGCACCGCGACACGAACACAAGACCTGGGTCAGTCGCCTCCACGGCTGAGGCTGGGAACTACCTCTCCAAACTAACTCTCGCAGGACGTGAAGCGGTCGACGAGGCCTCGGCTTCGGCAAGCCAAGGCCACGACAGGGCTCCCCCCCCAAGCTAAATAATTTCTGCGTGCAGGCGTGCGGCATAAAGGCACAATACCGGAATAGCAGAAGCAGTACAATAATTAACAGCAATAGTCCATGCATACCCTTGCGGGGCCCTACACTACTGTCTCTTTGCACACGAAAGGAAAAAGGAACAAAACAGGCGCGACTCGCCCGGCACCACCTCGTGAGGCTCGAACTGCCTCCGGAGCTCAGGGAGACTCCATCTCACGCTTCACCGAGGCACGACGGTGGGTGGACCCGCTACCTCCCTCCAGGCAGGCGCGGCAGTGCGGAGGCTGATCGCGGCCACCGCTGGAGGAGTCGCTGCTCGAGGAAGAGCCGTCGAAGCTTGATGAGCCACGGGGGCTGCCGACCCCACGCGCGCTGTCGTCTTCATCATTGCTGGGGCTGGGCCCACGGCCGCGGTCGTCGTTCTCAGGGCAACACCCAGCGCGGCGACCGTCTTCCCCGAACACCCTCACATAGAGGGTGGCATCACCGTCGAACTTGAAGTGCAGGGTGCACTGCCGGCTCAGGCCGCACGCGGGGGCAAATGTTTGCCAGCCACGGGTCAGGGCCAAGCTGCCGGCTGCAGAGACCTCCAGCGAAGCCCAGGAGGCTCGGCTGCAGCAGCCGTCCCCCTGAAGCCAGAGGCCGCCTGGGGCACCGGCCGGAAGCTCACCTAAGAGGAAGCGAGGGAATTGGAGCCGGGTGCAGGCCGGTTCCGCCGACCACACAACGAACTCCGGCAGAACCTCTGCCAAGTGGGAGCGCGGCCGAGGAGGTCGCGCGGCCACAGCGCGCCCCCCAGCGGCGGCCTGCCGTCCGTCACCACGTAGGAGATCGCCTTCACGGCCGCGAGGAGCCACCGTGGGAGTCGGTGGGAGTTTTCGGGGACGGCCTCGACCACGCTTGGGCAGGGGAGGGTTAGGCCCCTCCTGGCGGGCCTTCCCTATCTCCGCAGCCGAGAACCTCTTTGGCGGAGCCATGAAGAAGGAGAAGCAAGGGGGAATGGACTGGAAGGGCAGGCGTCGTCACGTACTTATAGCCAGAGGAGGCCAACCGCCGGCCTCCACGATCGCAGGTAATCATGACCCGCTTTGCATGCAGGGACTTGTCAGTTCGCACAATTGCTGAGGCGTCGTGGGGGAGTGGAGCCGCCCACGTCCAATCAACCGCCACACGGCGCCCAAGGCCACATGCTGTTAGGGCCCATGGCGCTTTCCACTTGCCCCTTCGCTTCCCTGCTCGGCCAACTCCGGGCGCGCCTAGGGCCCGGGGGCTACTGTCGGTGTTCTGGGAACAGGGGTCCCCAGACTTCCCTGCCTGCGGCCTGCGGCGTGGTTCAAGGGGCAGCCCAGCGCGACCCATCTTCGTCAGCACGAGCTCAAGACCCTTGCGAGAGGCCAAGCCTCGCGGGGCGGATGATAGGAAGCTTCCTCAGGCACGGCCTCCTCAACCTGGCTCGCAAGGAGGCAGAGAGATCAAGGCGGGGTACCTCACGAGGTGCCCATGACGTGAGCCATGACGACCAAAGCCAGGCGGGCGCCGGCCTGCGTAGAGTCCTTGTTTCCCCTTTGGTGCAAAGGGGTCAAGCACAGGCGAGAGTATCAAGCAAAGGCAGCCATTTTGGTGCAACAAGACCAAGACCAGCAGAACGGTAGGATGGAGGTCATCGTGGAGCCCAAGCCGGCGTCATCACCAGAGCCTTTGGCAGGCGAGGACCAAGTTTAGTCAGGATAAGTGTACTAGATGTTCCCCTTCAAAATGGCCAATTGTTGGCGCCCTTCTCGCTCAATATTTGGGAAGAGGCCCAGGGCCCTGCCAATAAATAGGACTAGCCACTCTCAAAGTAGAGGGGACGAATCGAACCTTAGCCAGAACCACCAACGTAAGAACCCCTCGCGAGGCTATTCTTCCTTGTATTGTTCATCAGCAGCCCAAGAGGCAATCCACACACCACACACTGGAGTAGGGTATTACACCACAATGGTGGCCTGAACCAGTATAAACCCTGTGTCTCTTGTGTTGTTATTTTCATAGCTTAGATCCTAGCATGGCGGTGAGGTGCAGGTAGGCAGAGGGCGAAATCTCCGCGCGCACCCCAGTGTTTGAATCTTAAGGGTCTGCCGGAACCCAAAATCCGACACTCAAGGACCCATCCAAAGAAGATGCCCTGAGATTGGACCTGGCCGGACTGCATACACGTGTTCGGTGTTATTACGAACCATAAAGTTAGAGTCGCATGAAAATATTACAGAGTGCAGATACTCATGACTTCGCCCGGGGCTTGCGCCTCAGCAGCCACCCCTATTCGCTATAGGCGGCAGTGGTGGAGTGATCCAGAAGGGACGCCTTCCCTTTCTTCGGCGTCCTGGCCTCCTCCCGCGAGGCGGCCTTCCTTTTCTTCTCCTCCCTAGTGTGGGGAGGGGGCATTTCTTCATGATTCCCCCCATCTCCGTGGGAGGAATCTGCCTCGTTATCCTCGGATGATGAGCCAATCACGGCCCTACGCCGGAGACCTTTTTTGGTCCCCGCAACCGCCTTGCTGGACCCTTCGTCCTCCCCAGATGGGGCGGCCGTCTTCTTCTTCTTTTTCTCCCCCCTTCATGGGAGGAGTGCACCTCATCGTCCCCGGGCGAGGCGTCCGACGCAATCTCGCGCATGAGACCCTTCTTGGTCCCCGTGGCCTTCTTTACGGCCTTCTTCTCTGGCACCTTGTAAGGCATCGGAGCCAGCATCTCTGTTAGGAGTGCGGTCGCTGGGTCTTCGGGCAGCGGAGCCGGATAGTCGATCTGCTCCGTTGTCTTCACGTAATCCTATTTGGTCAGCATGGTGACTTAAAATCCTCCCGCAAATATGATGGGACAGGTACATCTTTTGATGGTTAGAGGACTTACCGAATTGGCGAGGCGCTTTGCACTAAGCCCGCGGTCCTCAGAAATGGGAGGAGGAACTTCGCCGGTCTTGAACAGTACCTTCCAGACGTCCTTATGCGTCGTGTCGAAAAGCTCGTGTAGCATCTGGTGTTCGGCTGGATCAAACTCCCACATATTGAAAGCCTGTCTTTGACACGGGAGAATCCGGTGGACGAGCATGACCTGGACCACGTTGACAAGCTTGATATTCTTATCCCTCATACTTTTGATGCAGGTCTCGAATCCGGTCAGCTCCACAGGTTTGCCCCAGGCCAGGCCCTTCTTCTCCCAAGAGGTGAGCCGCATGGGGATTCCGGATCAGAATTTGGGGGCCGCCACCCAATTGGCGTCACGCGGCTCGGTGATGTAGAACCACCCTGATTGCCATCCTTTCACGGTCTCCACAAAGGAGCCGTCAAGCCATGTAACATTAGGCATTTTGCCCACCATGGCGCCTCCGCACTCCGCCTGCTGGCCACTAACGATCTTCGGCTTCGCGCAGAAGATTTTCAGCCACATGCCGAAGTGGGGCCTGATGCGGAGGAAGGCCTCACACACGACAATGAACGCCGAGATGTTGAGGACGAAGTTTGGGGCTAGACCGTGGAAATCTAGCCCATAGTAATACATGAGCCCTTGGACGAACGGGTGGAGTGGAAATCCTAGTCCGTGGATGAAATGAGGGAGGAATACTAGTCTCTCCTGAGACTTTGGGGTAGGGGTGATCTGTCCCTCCGCCGGAAGCCTGTGCGCGATGTTTTTGGCCAGGTATCCGGCCGCCTGAAGCTTGGTGATATCCTCCTCCATGAAGGAGGAGGCCATCCACGGAGAAGGTGAGAACTTGGGCGCTAGGGCTCGAGAGTGCAAGGACGGATGAGCAAAGGAGGAAGAAGGCGTGGGTGAAAACGGGGGATCCTTATCCCTTTGTAAAGACGGTGAAAGAATGTGTGCCTCCCCACTTGCCTGTCAAAATTACTCATTTCCCTAAAGCGCCACGATTGATGGCACGGTTGTGTTACCCACACCCGTATTGATGATAATCCCGCGATAAGGGGGACACGATCTCTGCTTTGACAGGACGTGCCAAAGAAGCCGCCTCGCGATGTGTGCGGTAGCTGGTTCTAAAAACAGTTCGAATAAGAGCCAGGCCGTGGCGTGATGTCATGCTACGAAGAGCTGTCAGCAGATTAGATTCATGGATTATTGTTCTCTCTACGATGGTATGTGGAATTTGTCTTGCAGATCCGGACACGGTCCTTGTGTTCGGAATTTATTTTGGAGTATTCATAGATGGAACCCGCCTCGCAATGCCGAAGACAATCTACGCGCCGGACTCATCGTCATTGAAGCCTGGTTCAGGGGCTACTAAGGGATTCCTGGATAAGGGGGTATCCGGACTGCCGGACTATGTACTTTGGCCGGACTGTTGGACTATGAATATATAAGATTGAAGACTTCGTCCCGTGTCCGAATGGGACTCTCCTTGGCGTGGAAGGCAAGCTTGGCGATTCGGATGTAGATCTCCTTCTCTGTAACCGACTCTGTGTAACCCTAGCCCCCTCCAGTGTCTATATAAACTGGAGGGTTTAGTCCATAGGACACAACAACAATCATACCATAGGCTAGCTTCTAGGGTTTAGCCTCTCCGATCTCGTGGTAGATCAACTCTTGTAATACTCATACCATCAAGATCAATCAAGCAGGAAGTAGGGTATTACCTCCATCGAGAGGGCCCAAACCTGGGTAAACATCGTGTCCCCAGTCTCCTGTTACCATTAGCCTTAGACACACAGTTCGGGACCCCCTACCCGAGATCCGCCGGTTTTGACACCGACACTCCCAAGCCGTGATCACGCTGCCGTCTTCTCCTCCTGCTCCACTGGTTCCTGACTCCTCTGCCTCCTTCATCGTCTTAGACCATGCCGCTGCTGAGCTGGGCCAGCTGCGAGAAGACCTCCAGGGCGCCAACCCTCGCCTGGTGGCCGGGTGCCTGGAGCTGATCTCTGACTGGGTTCACTCTGACACCTCCGTCTGAGCGGCGCTGAGCCAGGATGTGGCAGCTTCTAAGGAGGAGAAGCAAGTTGCCACCCAGAATGCAGCCGCCCGCGACGCGACGCTGAAGGATGCCACGGTTGCCCAGGACTGGTGCAAGGCGCCGGAGGACGAGCTGCAGGGTTTGCATGATGGGCTCGCCAAAGAGGCTCACGACCGCCAGGCAAGGGTGGAAGAGATGAAGGCTCGGGATGCCGCCATCGGGGACCGCGACGCCGAGTTGTTCGCTGATCGCGGTTGGCTGAAGACGCTGGAGCAGAAGCTGAAGGCGGAGAGGACCGAGCTGGATGCCAAGGCGAAAGTTCTGGCCGAAGATCGCGTGGCCTTCGCGAATCTTGAGGAGAGGTCTCTTAAGGCACTGAAGACGGTCTATGATGGTGGCCTGGAGAAGCCGCTGGCTGGGGCCAAGGACGGCTCCATCAAGCTACTTCCCTTCTTGGTCGAAGCGCTTGAGGAAGTCGTGACCGGCATCGGCCCCATGGCTGAGGTTGAAGCCCGCGTCCTTTCCTCTGCGGTGCTAACGCGGGTCCTCAGCCATGTCTACCTTCGTGACCCTGGCGCCAACCTCGATGGGTTGCTGGAGCCTATGGACGCCGAGCGCTCCGCCGTTGCTGCTGAAGCTGTGAAGGGCCAAGCGGAAGCCCTGATGGCAAAGTTCCACGCCTTCACCACTCCGCCCAATGCAGGTACTGCTGGTTCCGCGGCCTCGGGAGGTGGAGCTGATAGGTGCAACCCCACCATGGAGGCGGAGCTCCTGACGAATGACGCGCTGCCCAAGGGTGATCTTCTTGCGGCCTCTTTCCCGTTTAAACTTGTGTTTGGTATCGTGAGGACAACTTATGCTTTGTAATATTTTCTTCTGGATTTGCTTCAAGATTTTGCGGTTTCCTTCCTATTTGCTTTGTGTTCTACGTCGGCAGGGCCCGGCCCCGTGCATACCTCAGCCGCCGTTAACCCCGACCGGATCACCAGGACGGAACCAAGGAGTGAGGGGCTACATGACAAGTTAGGCTCCTGAGTCGCGATGCTCAGGAGTCCCCCTTAACGCGCAAACAACAAATAGGGAGGGGGTGTAGGAGTAGATCTATCGTTCTACGTCGGCAGGGCCCGGCCCCGCACATACCTCAACCGCCGTTAGCCTTGTGGAACTAAGGAGTGAGGGCTACGTGACCAGTTAGGCTCCTGAGTCGCGATGCTCAGGAGTCCCCCTTGATGCTCAAACGGTCTTCATACCTTGGCTTCGCTCGGGGAGGGGCGCGCGACGACCAGGTTCGAGGGACCTGGCTGGGTGGCGTACGCTTGAGTGTGACTCGGGCGCAGCCCCCGTGTCCAGCCCCCTCGCACGGCGTTCCCGAGGGGAGGCGTTGTGATGAGGCCAGACACTGAGCTCTGGGCTCCCTGAGGTTGATACAGCCGTGGGCTGCCCTCAGTTGTTTATCACTAGCGCAAAGCATAGCGCTTCCATATGTGTACGGGCATAGCCGCTCCTCGGCAGTGTCGTCAGCCAGCACAGAGCATGGTGCTTCCACTGGTATGTGGGAGGGGGGCCCCCTCCGGGAGGAGCCCCGGGGGCATGTACAGCCCCGCCCTGACACGTGGCTGGCACGGTAGGGCTAGACGAGGTGTATCTGGGCACTCGTGAGCCAGCGTGGGACTCACGAGGCCCTACCTCAAGGCGGGTTGCGCCTGATCTTGAGCCTTGGGTGGCTGAGTGTTCCTGCGAGGTGGTAAGATACAAATGCTCTACGTCCTCAGGTCTCGGCCCTCGAGTGAGTTCAGCCGCCGCTGGTATGCCAGGTCGCGATGCCGTGGACAAGGCCAGGTGGTGAGGGCTGGAGAGCCAGTAAGAGATCCTGAGTCGCGATGCTCAGGCGCCCCCCTTTTAATGTGCAAGCGATTTGCATGAGGGAGAAAAAGGCCCGTGCGACTTGGGGATAATCATAGGCAGGTTAAGCATGAAAGGCAAATCATCTTAGATAGATGCAGGAAGGATACATGCCACTGGGTCAGGCCCGAGCGGCTTGGGGATGATCAAGCCTGAGGGGCGCCCCCAGCAATGTAAACTAAAAACATAAGCGAAAGGGATACATGCCGTAGGGACAGACCCACGCGTCCTCGGAATAATGCAGCCCTGAGGGCACTCCCAGCTGAAATGAACTCGAAAGATGTCACCTGATACCATTGTAGAGCGGGTGTTGGAGTAGCTGATGATGTGCGGTGAAGAGGTCGATCCTGAGGAGCCACCGAAGCCCTAAGCCTCGGCAGGCTCAAGGGGTCCGGGCTGTTCCTAGAGGACCATCTCCATCTCCGCCAGGACCGCGTGGTGTCTGGCCTCCTGAGCTGCCAGAATGCTCCGCAGAAGACGCTGGTGAGCGGCAGCCGCATTCGGCAGACCGAAAGGCATGCAAACGTAGCTGTGCGGCGGACCCTCACAACGTCCCACGCGCGAAGGCCAGAAGCGCTCCTGAGACGTGACTCGGATGAGCCCCGGGTAGTCGATGCAGACGCGCAGCCCACCATCCTCGCCTGGATGGGGAGCTACACTAGGTAGGCGGCGATCGCCGCGTATGACTCTCGATTCTTGAAGCTCCTGAGTGGCCTTGGTGATGAACTCCTGAGGGTTGGGCCCTCCTTGCCCCATGCCTTCCTGAAGGAAACGTGCTACGAAGCACATCTCCAAGTGGTTCCCGAGCAGCTCCCTCGTGATCTTGGCAAAGTATGAGGCCCTCCAGGAGAGAGCCCCCGAGCCTTGCCCGAGGAGGGCGCCAGGCGTGCCTTCCTATGCGACGGAGGGAGGCGCCCCTTGCACGGGCACAGATCCTGACGCGGCGCCCCCGGAGATGCCAACCTCCTGAGGCCTTGAGCTGGGTGATGTCTTCTTCTTCTTGGGAACTGCCTCGGGAGGGTTCTCGCTCTTGCTGTCTCGTTCCTCGACTGATGATGCTTGGAAGGCGTGCTCGAGAGAGCACACCGCATCCCTCTCTTCATAGGGGACTGTGATGATTCCGCCGTTTCCCGGCATCTTGAGGACATTGTAACCATGGTGAGTTACCGCCATGAACTTGGCCATGGCTGGATACCCGAGGATGGCATTGTATGGTAGGCGAATGTGGGCAACGTCGAAGTCGATGAGCTTAATACGGTAGTTCTTGCACTGTCCGAAGGTGACAGGGAGGCGAACCTGCCCTATTGGAGTGGTGGAGCCATCAGTGACTCCTGAGAAAGGCTTGGTTCACTGAAGTTGATCATAAGGCACTTGGTGGTTGTTGAACGTCTCGACGGACAGAACATTGAGTCCTGCGCTGCCATCGACGAGGGTCCTGGTAACTTGCATGTTGCTGATGACTGGGGAACAGAGCATTGGGAGGATGCCAGCCATAGCCGCACACTTGAGTTGATCCGCTGAGCTGAACGTGATGGCGCACGTGGACCGCCAGAGAGGGCGTGTGGCCTCGAGCTTGGGGAGGACTGCATTCACCTCGTGAGCAAACTGCTTGAAGATTCGGTGAGAGGATTGGGCCTAGGCACCGCCCAAGATGCAAGTGATTGCACGTGGCTCCTGAAAGCCCCCAGCCCCCTCGTCCTGGTGGTGGTCGTCATTCCTTCTTGGCAGTGGTGGCAGAGGAGGAAGGCATGCGTTGCCCTGCGGGCGATCCTCGCAAGGCTGATCCCTCCAAGCCCCCTCGCGAGGATGGTCCTACCAGCGATCCTCGCGAGGGCGGTCACACCACTCCTGGCGAGGGCCTCGGTCGTCCCATCGTCCTCCACCTCTTCCTCCTCCTCGGCCGTAGCCCCGGTCGTTGCGCTCGGGGCGCCGGCCGATGCGTCCTTCTCGAACGGCTCTGAGCTCTTGGCATTCGTTGGTGTTGTGGGTGTAGAGGTTGTGGTAGGCGCAGAGTCGGTTGCCCTTGGACGACTTCGGCTGGTACCTGCTGCACTTCGTGTCTGGTTCTACCGCGAGCACAGCTGCTCCTTTGCGCTTCACGTCCTTGGCCTTGGCTTTCTTCTCTTCTGGGTCAGCAGCTGGAAGCTCGAGGAGGGAGAGGCGCCCCTCCTCAGCTCTTGCGCACTTGGTCGCCAGGTTGAATAGTTCCAGAGATGTGCACAGATCCTCGTGGATGGTGAGCTCCTCCTTCATCTTGATGTCACGAACGCCGTCAGAGAACGCTGAGATGATGGCCTCCTCAGTCACCTTGGGAATCTTGAGGCAAGCGTCGTTGAAACACTGGATGTACTTCTGCAAGGTCTCTCCTGGCTGCTGCTTGATGCGGCGCAGGTAACCCACACCCGGGGGACGGTCGAGAGTACCCTGGAAATTGGTGATGAAGCGGCTGTGCATCTCGTCCCAAGAGGAGATCGAGCCGGGAAGCAGTTTCAGGAGCCAGGTGTGGGCACCATCCTTGAGCGCCATGGGAAACCAGTTCGCCATGACCTTTTCGTCTCCGTTGGCCGCCTCGATGCCCAACTCGTAGAGCTGCAGGAACTCCACGGGGTCGACAGTGTCATCGTAACGAGGAGGCAAATCCGGCTTGAACTTGCCTGGCCAAGCGACGCTGCGTAGCTCGATGGTGAAGGTGCGACAACCTGCTATTGCCACAGAAGCTCTTTGCAGTCGCGGGGCCTGCTCTGGGAGATTCTCACGTGCCGCCGCCAGGGGCAGCGTGAGGTCTTGATGTGCTGGTGCAGGGATGCGGTCTTGATGTGCCGGAGCAGGGAGCACACGAGCGCCTTGGGGCAGAGGGATTTCTTGGCAGCTCCTTTCTTGTCGCGCGGGCGCTGGACGCGGTGGGTCTCGTCTAGGGGCCGCACGCCTTGGAGCCATGGCGCCTTCTTGGGGAGGAGGTGGCAGAGGCATCTCCTGAGCTACATCGCCCATGCAGGACGGAGGGCGAGGCAGCGAGAGGGACGGCGTAGGAGAGGCCCCTGCGGCACGGACGAGCTCGGTGATGTGAGCGAGCCAGTCCTCATAGAGGTCGTCGACGGGGCCTCTCCTCATAGAGGTAGTGTAGGAGCTCACGTGCCAAGAGCAACACGGCCTGCGCGTCCGTGGGAGCGCGACGAGCGTGAGATGACGAACCAACTGGAGTTAGCGATGGAGTGGCGGTGCGGCCTTCTCGCTGCACCGATGGATGCAGCGACGATGCTTGCTGCTCGTTCCCCTCCGGGCCGGTGGCGGCGCTGGCGGTAGGCGACGGGGAACAACGAGGAGGCCCACCGATGGGAGCCGTCTGGGCGACGCGGTCGGCGAGAGCAGCCCGACGCTCGGCACGAGCTCTGCGAGCGTTTGCCATGGATGCGATCAAGCGGTGGAACACGGAACTGCGGAAAGAAGATCCCGGCGCATCCCTACCTGGCACGCCAAATGTCGGATATCGGGTTCCGGCAAAACCCTTAAGGTTCGAACTCTGGGGTGCGCGCGAAGATCTTCTCCCTACCGGTCCACACCCCAAAACCTCGCCGTGAATCTAAGCTACACGATGAACAACACAAGGGACACAAGGTTTATACTGGTGTGGGTCACCGTTGTGGTGTAATACCCTAATCCAGTGTGTGGTCTGGTGGATTGCCTCTAGGGCTGACGATGAACAGTATAGAGGAAGAACGGCCTCGCGAGGTGTGTTCTTGTGGTGGTGTGCTTGGAGAGGAATTGCTCCGTCTATGTTGGCTCTAGGTGAGATCCAGATGGCTTCTACTGTGGTGGCTATCTCTATTTATAGGGGCCCTGGTCCTCTTCCCAAATATTGAGCGGGAAGGGAGCCAACAACGGCCATTTTGAAGGGGGACAACTAGTACAAGCTATCCTGACTAAAGTTGGTCTTCGACTGCCAAAGGCACTGGCGATGACGCCGTCTTGGGCTCCATGGTGATCTCCGTCCTGCCGTCCTGCTGGTCTTAGTCTTGTCGCACCGATAGGGAAACCTTTGCTTGATGCCTCGGTACTCCGCCCCTGCGCTTGCCCCCTTTGCACCAAAGAGGAAACGAGGACACTGCGCTGGCTGGCGCCCGCCTGGTCTCGATCATCATGGCTTGTGTCATGAGCACCTCGCGAGGTACTCCTTGCCTTGATCTCTCCGCCTCCTCGCGGGCCTGCCTGATGAGGCCGCCCCTGAGGAAGCCTTGTGCCGTCCGCCCCGCGAGGCTTGGCCCCTCGCGAGGGTCTTGAGCTTGGGTTGATGAAGGCGGGCCATATTGGGCCACTGCTTGCGCCACACCGCAGGCCACAGGCAGGCAAGTCTGGGGACTCCCATTCCCAGAACGCCGACAGTGCTGGAGCGCCGGCCCCTGGATGGCAGGACCGAAGGACGACTGAAGGAGACGGGAACATGAGGCAGTCGGGCGGTGTTTCTGCTGCGGCCATCTCGGAAGCCCATGTCCCTGTTGCGATGGACCCAAGGCACGCACTGGGAGAGGGCGCCAGCCGATCCCCCACGCGAGGCTGGGCGCTGGACATACACAAACTCGAGCTCTCCTTCGAGCCGTCGCTGAGCCCAACTAACGTCTGCAACAGCGACAACCTCTGGGTACAGCTAACGCCACAGGGGCACGCTTACGCTGACCATGGATCGCAGGTGAACCAGGGTGTAGCTACCACTAGGATTCTTGAGACGATGGATCCCCCGCAGGAGTGCGAAGGACATTGGGAGCAGCAGGGGGAAGCCCAGCGGCAGGGCCTTCGTTGCGCTGCATGGAGCAGGGCTCTGCATGGAGGTAGGTTCCCCGCTGGGGAAGGCGCCGGCGAGCCCTTCCCCCTGGCGGGGGGCCTACGATCACCGAGGATGCCGCTAGCATCCCCCTTGCCCCTTGGTCTTCTCCTGGTTTCCGGTCTCCCCAACGGTGGTCGGGGGCAGCGCACAGTGGGGTCCTTGTCGGGTGACATGAAGCAAGGCTCCGACCTGTGAAGGTCTCCGCTTGTGACAGTCTCACGTAATAATGAGTGGGGCTGTACATGCCCCGGAGTCTCCTGAGTGCCGCCCTGGGGCCTCACAGGGGCTCCCGCCCATGTCCTAGTGGAAGCACCATGCTCCGCGCTGGTCGTTGACACTGTCCCCAATGACTATGTCCAGCCAGTGGAAGCACTTAGCTCCGCGCTGGTGAGAAGACTTGAAGACTAGTTAGGCGCCGGACGCGGCCGTTTGCTTTTGCCTACTTTTTGTACTTGTTCGTTGGCTTTTTGAAGCGGTTTGGTTCTCGTGCGTTTATAAAAATGGGGGGAGTTTTCTCGTCGTGTGCTGCTCTCTTGCCTTCAGTTCTTGCGTTCTTTTTGGAGCTCGTGACAGCTGCCCTGCCCTCAAGTGCCTCGCGAGCGGGGGCTGGGTACGGTGCAAGCGTTGGCATCGATCGTTTCCTCCCACAGGGGCTCAAGGGTGCGGCTTCCACGTGCGCCGACCTCGCCATGGTCTGGCAGCTGGTTCCTCGCAAGGCACTCTAGGGCAGGTCAGCAATCCCCCTTGGAGGCTCAGAACCTCGCGAGCCCGCGGCAGGCTCACCTCAGGAGAAGGAGTGCCGCCGCGACACCACGCCTCACTCGAGACCCACGAAACCAAAGATAAGTCATAAACAACTACCCCGCTTAGCGGCCCGCAGCCCTGCGGGGTCACGCTCTGGGCATTACTTCGAAAGCATTTCATGGTTTCGTACATCATAATCCCCCCCTTCTAAAAATAATCTCACGAGTATGCGTTCAAGTTTTTGTCATACATGTCAAAGCAAAAAGAAACACGAGCCTAGTCGGGTGCGCCTTCCTCATCACCTCTGTCTGTGCTTCTTGCATCGTGGCGGTCGTCTGCCTCCTCATTGCTACCCGCGCCATCTTCTCCGACCGCAATCATGACTGTGTCGTCCTCCGGAGCAAATTCCGCTACCATGGCAGATTCGAAAAAAATCAGGGCTTCTTGAGCAGCGCTCCCATGCTGCTCCACAGACTGCAGCTTTGCCTTCAGGGTAGAGGTCCTACCTTCAAGCTCGGCCTTGAACAGATCCAGATCCAGGCGGTGCCCCTCAGCCAAGTCTGCACGCGCCTTCGCCACCCTCTCCTCCACCTCCAGTTGGACCTGGGCTTCTCGGGCAGCGACGGCGTCCTCAACCGCGACAGCCTGGCGCACCCTCACCTCCAGCCTCTCCAACGCCATGCTGTGCTCCAACGTCTCCAACGCCCTTCATGGCGCCTTAGGAGCTCCGCCTCGCCTGGTAAGGAGGCTAGAAGGGTGCGGCGCTCCTCGACTTCACGCTCAAGGGCCGCATTTGAAGACCGAAGCTCTCGCTCCTGCTCCTGGGCCGCCTCACGACGGCGGTTGGCGGCCTCGGCCTCTTCCATGGAGCAGGCGCAAGACTGCAAGAAGTCGCGAGCGAGGCCGCCGCAAGCGCATCGGCCTTGTCTCGCTAAAGTCTCCCGAGGTTAATGGCAACCTTCAGCTGCCGCCACTCATGTGCCAGGCGGCGGCCTTCCGCCTCAAGCCTGACGTCGACATTGGCGAGCTCTCCGCCAAGGTGGATCATCGCACGCATCGCTTCACCGAAGAGCTTGAAGCGTACGGCACTGCACCCGCGAGCAAGCGCAAGCGCATCACCAAGGCCCTCGTCGGCCTCGGAGGCTGCTAGGGAGGCGCTAGGCGCCCCGCTTGCCGGTGTAGCCCCACAACCTAAAGACGAAGGCTGCCCAAGGGGCGCCCCTACCAACAATGACAAGAGGAAGGATCACCGGTGCGTCCCCCATCTCACAGGCTGGGCCGCAGAGAGGGGGAGCAGGGAGCTCGGGTCCGGGGCCCCCTTGCGGCGTCATGGCAGCTGGAGTCGGCCCCACGCCCTGCAGAGGCCCAGGGCACCGGGGGCTGTGTGCATCGTCAAGATGGGATCCTTGGAGTCGCCCTCCTCCCGAGGTTTCGTCTTCGTTGGAGCCCTGCAAAGCCCTGGTCAGAAGAAAATGCGGTGCGCAAGGAACCAAGAGCAAGGGTACTTACTCATTGGCAGCCACATATCTCCTTGACCTCAGCGGCCGACGGGTGCTACTGCAGCGGTGATGACCCACAAGTATAGGGTATCTATCGTAGTCCTTTCAATAAGTAAGAGTGTCGAACCCAACGAGGAGCAGAAGGAAATGACAAGTGGTTTTTAGTAAGGTTTTCTCTGCAAGCACTGAAATTGTAGGTAACAGATAGTTTTGTGATACGATAAATTGTAACGAGTAACAAGCAATGAGAGTAAATAAAGTGCAGCAAGGTGGCCCAATCTTTTTTGTAGCAAAGGACAAGCTTGAAAATTTTCTTATAATGAGAAAAGCGCTCCCGAGGACACATGGGAATTATCGTCAAGCTAGTTTTCATCAAGCTCATATGATTCGCGTTCGGTACTTTGATAATTTGATATGTGGGTGGACCGGTGCTTGGGTACTGCCCTTACTTGGACAAGCATCCCACTTATGATTAACCCCTATTGCAAGCATCCGCAACTACAAAAGAAGTATTAAGCTAAACCTAACCACAACATTAGACATATGGATCCAAATCAGCCCCTTACGAAGCAACGCATAAACTAGGGTTTAAGCTTCTGTTACTCTAGCAACCCTTTATCTACTTCTTACTTCCCAATGCCTTCCTCTAGGCCCAAATAATGGTGAAGTGTCATGTAGTCGACGTTCACATAACACCACTAGAGGAGAGACAACATACATCTCATCAAAATATCGAACGAATACCAAATTCACATGACTACTAATAGCAAGACTTCACCCATGTCCTCAGGAACAAACATAACTACTCACAAAGAATTTTCATGTTCATAACAGAGGAGTATTAATATGCATTAAGGATCTGAACATATGATCTTCCACCAAGTAAACCAATTAGCATCAACTACAAGGAGTAATCAACACTACTAGCAACCCACAGGTACCAATTTGTGGTTTTGATACAAGATTGGATACAAGAGATGAACTAGGATTTTGAGAGGAGATGGTGTTGGTGAAGATGTTGATGGAGATTGACCCCCTCCCGATGAGAGGATCGTTGGTGATGACGATGGTGATGATTTCCCCCTCCCGGAGGGAAGTTTCCCCAGCAGAACAGCTCCGCCGGAGCCCTAGATTGGTTCCGCCAAGGTTCCGCCTCGTGGCGGCGGAGTTTCGTCCCGTAAGATTGCTTATGAATTTTTCCAGGGGAAAAGCCTTCATATAGCAGAAGATGGGCACCGGAGGGCCACCAGTGGGCCCAGGAGACAGGGGTCGCGCCCAGTAGGGGTGGGCGCGCCCCCACCCTCCTGGCCAGGGTGTGGGCCCCCTCTGGTGTTTTCTTCGCTCGGTAATTCTTATTAATTCTAAAACTGACTTCCGTGGAGTTTCAGAATTTTTGGAGCTGTGCAGAATAGGTTTCCAATATTTGCTCCTTTTCCAGCCAGAATTCCAGCTACCGGCATCCCCCTCTTCATGGTAAACCTTGTAAAATGAGAGAGAATAGCCATAAGTATTGAGACATAATGTAATAACAACCCATAATGCAATAAATATTGATATAGAAGCATGATGCAAAATGGACGTATCAAGCGGCACGGAGACCTCTTCCTCTTCAGGAGCGATTCAAGGCTCAGACGGGGCCGACCGGACCCCGACGGCGATCCTCGGGAGGAAGAGCGCCCGGCGAGATCTTCTGACTTAAGGCTCCGGAGCCACCGGTGGGCTCCTCACCATCGGCAGCCACTCTGGAGCCATCGCCCCGGGCGTCAGGGGCCTCTGCCTCCAGAGCTTAGGGTTGCGTCAGCCCCGCGGCAACCCCCTTCAGGGCCTCAGGAGCCTCGGCCTCCTAGGCCACCATTGGCGCCAGGCCTTCGGAGGAGCCCTCAACAGCTGCTGGAGGCAAGCGCCCCCTGCTTCCACACTTGGGGCGGACACATCAGGATCGAATAGAAGAGGAGCCACGATGATAGGGTTCTCACGGGGCCCCTCAAGGCCCTCCAGAAGCAACCCCCACTCGTCAAATAAAGGCATCTGCCCCGCGAAGGCCGCTTTGTGCAAGCACTGGTAGAGGAGACAACCACCCCCGGGAGGTCAGCAGGCTCGGGGTCGCCCGTCAGGAGTTTGAGCACCATGCTCAAGGTCCCGGCAGTCAGTGACGGCCTCTGCAGCCTCATGGGATCATCAACGCCCGCAAGGTTCCACATTGGGCGAGAATGGTCGTGAAGGGGAGCGACGCGCTGCCTGACGAATTCCTTCACCACCATCGGCGCCATCACTTCCAGCTCTTGCAACCTCGCCAACCTCTTACAGACGAAGGCAAGTCGCCGGTCAGAGAGCTTTTCATGGCCCCAACCAGAGCTAGGTGAAGCCGGCGCCCCAGGAGTCAGGAGTAGGGGCTGAACGTGCCAGCATCCATGAGCAGCCACTGCTTCCGGAACCCCTTCCCGGCCGGTGAGAGCTCGAAGTCGATCCCCGAGCTGGCGATTGTGGCTACGGCTTCGAAAGTCGCGCATCCTGAGCATTGGCGAGCATCGATCAACCGAAGCAAGAAGAAATGGCACAACAGGGCCACAGAAGGAGTAATGCTGACCATGGCCTCACAAAGGAAGGCGAAGACGACGAGAAGGATAATAGAGTGGGGGTCCAGATGCAGCATGTGGATCTAGTAATGCGAGATCACGACATTGAAGAAGGGGAAGAAGGAAGGAATCAACCCCGCAAGGAGAGCATGGAGATAGATGGGGACCTCAGTGGCACTCATCTCACTCACGCGCCAAGATGCAGGACGGACGGCCGTCGCCCTCCACTCATTGGAATCGGCCGCAAGTGCATGGCGGACCTTGTCCATGCCCTCCTGGTTGATCACCGTCGACTGCTCAAGGGCTGGTTCCAAGGCCGGCGGAGGCCCGGTCGGGGCGCGCGGCTTCCCTTTCTTCTTCTTCGACTGGGGGGCCATGACGGGCGCCAAAAAAAGAAGGGAGGCGCCGACGCCGGATCCATGCACGGAGCAGCAAGATTGGGAAGGGAAGAAATGAAGTCCGAGCGCGACAGTCTGCAAGGGCGAGCTGTTCTGACAACGGGCGACCACTAGGCCTGGCGAATAACAAGGTGGCATGGGGAAGTGGAGTCGCCCATGTCCCATCAAGCGCCACGCATCATCAAGGCCGCAGATGGTTAGGGCCCGCGGCGCTCCGCACTTGCCCTTTGGCTTCGCCTGGAAGCCAAGTCCGAGCGCGCCTTGGGCCCGAGGGCTACTGTCGGCGTCCAGGATATGGGGGTATCCAGCCCTGCCTGCCTACGGCCCACCACGTGGCTCCATCGACTACCTGGTACAGCCTAGCTTCAGCATCAACAACTCAAGACCCTCACGAGGGGCCAAGCCTCGCGAGGCGGACGACGCCGAGACCCCTGAGGGGGTCGGCCCCTTCAGGCTGGCTCCCGAGGGGCGGAGAGTTCTATGCAAGGTATACCTCACGAGGCTCAGCTGACGTAAGCCATGACAACCAAGGCCAGGCGGGCGCCAGCGGGCGCAGAGCGCTGGTTTCCTCTTTGGTGCAAGGGAGGCAAGCCACAGGCGCAGAGTCCCGAGGAATCAGCCAAAGGTTTCCATTCTGGTGCAACAAGACCAAGACCGCCAGGACGGCAGGACGGAGGTCATCGCCGAGCCCACCGCAGCGTCACGACCAGAGGCTTTTCGCAAGCGAAGACTACCTATGTCAGGATAAGTTGTACTACTTGTCCCCTTTCAAATCGGGCTGTTGTGGGATCCCTTCCCACCAACATTTGGGAAGAGGACCAAGGCCACTATAAATAGGACTTAGCCACCACCATAGAAGGGGATCGGATCTGATCTGATTGAGTTCACATCCCCTCAGCTCCCTCGAGCTCAAGAACAACTCACCTCCTGAGGCCAGTTCATCCACTGTACTAGTTCATCCTAAGCCCTCCGAGGCAATCCACCAAAATGCTGGAGTAGGGTATTACACCTCAAGGTAGCCCGAACCAGGATAAACTGTTGTGTCTCTTTGTCTCTTAGAGCTCGTCGCGCTAGGCTTAGGAGGATCGGGAGTAGGCAGGCTGGGTAGGTTGAGATCTCCGCACGCACCCCAGAGTTCGAACCTCTCAAGGGTTTACGGAACCCGTAATCCGACAGCCACCCTTATCCTTATGAATGAATTTGATCATATAGTGCGGGAAGCTTGGGAGATCTTTGATTTTTATGGTATGAACCATGAAAAACTGGTGATAGATGAGATCCTTTACAATAGTGATTATGTTTAAAGACATTTGCTTGTCAATAATCAAATCTTTGATGAGAACCTTAAAAAGGAAATTCCTGTTATGGGTATGATCCAACAAGTTTTCAATGATGTTAATCAACAATATTCTTGGATTGTAGCCGGGAATCAAAGAGGATATGTAGATGGGCAACCTAATAATGCTAAAATTTCTATGGATAATGTGTTCGGGTTATATTTGAAAACCTCCTGACAAAGACACGTCTATGGAAAATAAGAAGAAAGACGACAATACTTGAATCTATGCATTATGCCTAGCTAGGGGCATAAAACAATAGCGCTTGTTGGGAGGCAACCCAATGAATACAATAAATTTTTCAGTTTTTGTTTCTGTTCTTGTGTGTTTGCACAATTATGCTACTGTTATGATTGTGCTTTTATGTTTGAATTTTTTTTGTGCCAAGTAAAGCCCTTAGGATTATCTTGGATGATAGTTGATTTGATCCTGTTGTAAAACAGAAACTTTTTCGCCCAGTGTTGGCATTTTGAAAATTCACAGAAACGTGGAAAAATCCCGCATGTTTTACACATGATAGACATAAAAATTGCCCATGTCGTCCTAATTTTCAGAATTTTTGGATTTACAGAAGTATGGTAGATTTTCAGATTGCTACAAACTGTTCTGTTTTTGACAGATTCTGTTTTTGTTGCATTGTGTGCTTATTTTCATGAATCTATGGAGTGTATGGGGGGGGGGGGTAAGCCATGGTAAATTTAGAATGCAGTAGTTATAACGCAATAACACAATATGAATGGGTTTGCAACAGTACTTAAAGTAGTAATTTGCTTTATTATACTAACGGATCTCACAAAGGTTTTTTTTTAGTTTTGTGTGATTGAACTTTTCATGTTTTGGGTGAGATCAAGACGGATGAAGGAATAAGGAGTGTCAAGATCCTAGATTGGGGATGCCCATGGCACCCCAAGGTAATATTCAAGGAGAACCAAGCAACTAAGCTTGGGGATGCCCCGGAAGGCATCCCCTCTTTCTTCTAATGACCATCGGTAATTTTACTTGCAGCTATATTTTTATTCAGCACATATCATGAGTTTTGCTTGGATCATCTTGTATTATATGAGTCTTTGCTTGCTTTGTTTTTTAGTTTGTCACAATCATCCTTGCTGGACACACCTATAATAACCCACAAGTATAGGGGATCATTTGTAGCCTTCTTCGATAAATACGAGTGTCGAACCCAACGAGGAGCTAAAGTAGAACAAATATTCCCTCAAGTTGTATCGACCACCGATACAACTGTACACACACTTATCGTTTGCTTTACCTAAAACAAGTATGAAACTATTTTGCAAGAATAAAACTACTAGTACTTTACGAGAATAAAACTACGAATAAATTGTAAGGTAATAAAAGTGGATAGCTTTGTCAATAAGAAAGTCATTTGTCCCTAGGTAATCTATAACAAGTACCGGTAATCATTCTTGCAATTTTATATGAGGGAGAGGCGTGAGCTAACATACTTTCTCTACTTGGATCATACGCACGTATCATTGGACCCCTACCAAGCATCTGCAACTACTAAAGATCATTAAGGTCCATAGCATTAAGTATCAAGTCCTCTTTATCCCATACGCAACAACCCACCTACTCGGGTTTAAGCTTCTGTCACTCTCGCAACCCACCATAAGCGAATCATGAACGTATTGCAACACCCTACAACGGGGACCCCTCACGTTTGCGTGACATGGAGGGAACCGTAGGATAGCACCATAAATAAAATATACAATCGTACCAACCAATATCACGATTAACCCATAGGATAAAACGGATCTACTCAAACATCATAGGATAGCCACATATCATTGGGAAATAATATATGGAGTTGAGCACCATGTTTAAGTAGAGATTACAACAGAGAGAAGGTGTGTTACGTCGTTGCATAGAGGGGGAGAGAGTTGGTGTTGATGGTAGCAAGATTGTTTATGTAGATCACCATCACGATCCTAGCCCCGGCGGCACTCCGGCGTTACCGGGAGAAAGGGGGAGAGAGCCCCCTCCTTCTTCTTATTCTTTGGCGTCCACCCATGATGGGAGGAGAGTTCCCCCTCTGGTCCATGGCCTCCATGATGGCGGAGGGGCGGGAGCCCCTCCGAGATTGGATCTCCCTCTCTGTTCTCTTCTGTTTCACGTTCCCTAGATCTGGCCCTTCACGGTTGATTAAATTCTAGGAGATCCGTAACTCTGATTGCGCTGAAATTTTTACATGTTTTTTTCCATAAATTATCTTTCTTGCGCTAGAAGAAGGGCTCAAACCGACGCTCGAGGAGGGCACAAGACACCAGGGCGCGCCTGGGGCCTGGGGCGCGCCCTGGTGGGTTGTAGGCTCTGTGGGCCCCCATTTGCGTTGATTCAAACTCCCAAAAATCACATAAATTCCAAAATAATTCTTCGTAAATTGTTATCGCATTTGGACTTCATTTGATATGGAGTTTCTGCGATACAAAAAACATGCAAAAAACAGGAACTGGCACTGGGCACTGGATCAATAGGTTAGTCCAATAAATCATATAAAAAGTTGCCAAAAGTATGTGAAAGTTGTATAATATTGGCATGAAACAATCAAAAATTATAGATACGACGGAGACGTATCAGCATCCCCAAGCTTAATTCATGCTCGTCCTCGAGTAGGTAAATGATAAAAAAGATAATTTTTGATGTGGAATGCTACCTAACATAAACTTGATCATATGTCTAGTCATGGCATGAATATTAAGACACAAGTGATTCAAAGCAATATTCTATAATTTGACATAAAAACATCAATATTCGGGCATCCCAATAAAGAATCATGTCTTTCAAAATATCAACACTAAAGAAAGCTATCCCTACAAAGTCATATAATCTGGTCATGCTCTGTCTTCTTAACACAAAGTATAAATCATGTAGTACCATGGTGTCAGCCAAGCAATTGGTTCATACTTTTTAACGCGCTTCGGCCTTTTCAGCCCTCGTGCAATACATGAGGGTGAGACATGGATATAGCACTACGGGTGGAATAGAGTATGATGACAGGGGTAAATATAGAGAAGACAAAAAAGTAAGAAAGTCTCACATCGACGCGGCTAACCAACGGTTTATGGAGATGTCCATCAATTGATATCAATGTGAGGAGTAGGGATTTCCATGCAACGAATGCACTAAGAGCTATAAGTGTATGAAAGCTCCATATGAAAACTAAGTGGGTGTGCATCTAATCCTATAATGAAAAATTCCCACTAGTATATGAAAGTGACAACATAGGAGACTCTCCATATGAAAAACATGGAGCTACTTTGAAGCACAAGTATGCAACTAGCATGCCCCTTCTCTCCTTTTCTTTTTTTTCCTTTTTTTATTTTCTTTCTTTTTATCTTTATCTTTCTTTTTTTCTTTTTTTTATATTTTTCTCTCTCATTGTCCGGAGTCTCATCCCGACTTGTGGGGGAATCATAGTCTCCATCATCCTTTCCTCACTGGGACATGCTCTAATAATGAATAATGATGATCATCACACTTCTATTTACTTATAACTCAAAAGAAATAAAAATTACAACTCGATACCTAGAAAAAAATATGATTCTATATGAATGCCTTTGAAACACTGTCGATCTTTTTGGTACTGTTATATCGAACTCCGCCCAAGGCCTAGTTTGATCCACACGTTTGAGCCAATGCCATCTTGCCTGCATGGCGATGTTGAGCCGCTTTAGATTTGTGATGCCCAATCCACCCGCCCATTTTGGCGAGCATACAACCTCCCAAGCCACTCGGTACTGCCCACCAGTCGCCTGATCTTTGGCGCACCAAAGAAATCGTCTGCAGATTTTTTTCATGGCTGCGATAGTCTTCTGAGGTATGTCGAGTGCCATCATCGCGTGTATAGGTATCACACAGTACGGATTGAACCAGAACCATTCGCCCTTTGGCATATTTGCAGCCTTCCAACCTGGGAGACACCGCACCAGCTGATCTACTAGGCCCGAGAGTTGTGCGGCCGTCGGTTTTCGTAAGGTGATTTGGAGTCCCAAGTACTTGCAAGGATATGAGCCCACGGGGCATCCAAGGATTTTGGTCACTTGTGCCATGACTTCTGCGTTGCACCGGATCGGTATAGATGCACACTTCTGGAGGTTGGCCTTGAGGCCTGATGCCTCTCCGGAGAGCCTTAGAATTGATGCACATGCGTCAAGATCTCCTTCCTCCGGCTTCAAAAAGATCATTACATCATCCGGAAACACAGAAACCCTCTTCGTAAGTCCTCTCTGCGCTAGTGGGGATAGGGTGCTGATGATGATACAGACCTAGGGTAGGGTCATAGGCCTGACCTATACGCCCTACCCAAGGTCACTACCTTAGAAGCAAAGAAGCTCAAGAGACAGCAGGGAGTACCCAGCAAAGCGTCGAGTGCGATCCACTCGACCAATCAACCACTCGGGTACCCCTCCTTTTCGAAGTCACACGACCAGTCTACCAGTCGACCATACAAGAAATCATTCGACCTACTGAAGACCAGGAGTCACTCAGAACAGCAACGGGCAAGCATTCACTCCATAGTCTTTAAGGTCATTTAAGGCACTTAAGGCTGGCGTTACCAGTAACACCTCAATCTTTATGTACATTGAACCCTCTGTAAAGGGGGATGACTGGGGTCCTGGCGAACTCTATATAAGCCACCCCCTCCTCTGGCACAAGGGTTCGCACCCCCTGTAACACACACACACACTCATATATTTCAGTCGACCGCCCCCGGGCACCGAGACGTAGGGCTTTTACCTCCTCCAAGAGGGGCCTGAACTCGTAAACACTTGCGTACAATCTTGCCGTAGCTAGGACCTTGCCTCCTCATTCGTACCCCCTATACTTACTGTCAGACTTAGTACCACGACAGGTGCCTCGCTCAACAGCGAGGTCAAGCATTCTTTGGAAAGGTTCCATGGTGAGGATGAAGATTACTGGAGATACCGGATCGCCTTGCCGCGGACCTTGGCAGTTGTAGATAGGCTCGCCCGACACTCCATTCGTTTTCTGGCCTCACAAAAAAAGGTTATACATCAGTACATACTCTGATGGTTTATCTACATATATAATTCAAGTTTACTGAATGATGCATATAATTGCTTCAAAAAAATGATGCATATAATTAATTACAATTCCATTTAACCCTAAAATAAATAGAATTCCATTCGATGGCGATGTCTGAAGAAAATGACAGTGAACACTTTTGAAGCCACAATTACAATGAACATTGCTATATATGTTCTGCGCTCTAAAAATGAATTTCGCGATGGATGTTTTTTCTACATGGGTTGGGGAACATTGCCACGACAGAGAGTAGATTTTTCTTTCATTGAGTCAAACAGACAGTGACTAATTGATTTGTAAAATTAATCATTATGATACATCTGAACCATTCAGATTGAGTGGATTTATCATCTGTCAACATTGTAGTAGTATTCTCTCCGTCTGAAAATACTTGTCATCAAAATGAATAAAAGCATCTAAATACATCTTTATTTATTTATTTTGAAGATAAATATTTCGGAACGGAGGGAGTATATTCTAGCAAGATCCATCGAACAAGTGATGCAACTTGTGTTCAAACCCTTGCATGCCCAAGGTACCAATATCTTGAACTCCATTCCACAAGCTTGTGGTTCGATCAGACAACGAGATCCCAAACATTTATGGCCTTATAAATAAAATAGTCCTCTGCACGGCTCTCTTTAATCGCACCGAGGCTTGCGTCTGATCTGCATTTGGACTCGATCTCCTCCTCCACGCCGGCCGTAGTACTTTCTGTCGGTCACACTCACAGGACGCGGTTAGCTAAGCCGGCCATGGCTGTCCAGGACGAGCCGCTGCACATCCTCTTCTTCCCGTTCCTGGCGTCCGGCCACCTCATCCCTATCGCCGACATGGCCGCGCTCTTCGCCGGCCGCGGCGTCAGGTGCAGCATCCTCACCACGCCCGTCAACGCCGCCATCATCCGCTCTGCCGTCGGCTGCGCCAACGATGCCTTCGCCGGCACCGGCTCCCCGACCATCGACATCGCGGTCGTGCCCTTCCCCGACGTCGGCCTCCCGCCGGGTGTGGAGAACTGCACGGCGCTCACGTCCCTAGACGACCGCGACAAGTTCTTCCAGGCCGCGCAGCTGCTCCGGGAGCCCTTCGACCGGTTCCTGGCCGACCACCGCACCGACGCGGTCGTGTCAGACAGCTTCTTCAATTGGTCCGTGGACGCCGCCGCTGAGCGCGGCGTCCCGCGGATCGCCTTCCTCGGCAGCAGCATGTTCGCGCGCTCCTGCAGCGACAGCATGCTGCGGCACAACCCGCTGGAGAACGCCCCCGACGACCCCGACGCCCTCGTTCTGCTGCCGGGGCTGCCGCACCGCATCGAGCTGAGGCGGAGCCAGATGATGGACCCGGCAAAGAAGCCGTGGAACTGGGAGTTCTCCAAGAGCGTGAACGCCGCCGACCAGAGGAGCTTCGGCGAGGTGTTCAACAGCTTCCACGAGCTGGAGCCGGATTACGTCGAGCACTTCCACAAGACGCTCGCCCGGCGCGTGTGGCTCGTCGGGCCGGTGGCGCTCGCCAGCAAGGACATGGCTGTGAGAGGCACCGACGCGCCCTCGCCGGACGCGGACAGCTGCATCCGGTGGCTTGACGCGAAGCCGGCCGGCTCGGTGGTGTACGTCTCCTTCGGCACACTGACCAAGTTCGCACCGGCGGAGCTGCACCAGCTCGCCCGCGCCCTCGACGTATCAGGCGTGAACTTTGTGTGGGTGATCGCCGCCGCCGAGGGCCAAGACTCTGCTGAGTGGATGCCCGAAGGCTTCGCCGAGCTCATAGCGCGCGGCGACCGCGGCTTCATGGTCCGAGGCTGGGCGCCGCAGATGCTGATCCTGAGCTACCCCGCCCTCGGCGGGTTCATGACGCACTGCGGCTGGAACTCAGTGCTGGAGGCCGTGACCGCCGGCGTTCCGATGGTGACGTGGCCGCGGTACGAGGACCAGTTCAACAACGAGAAGCTTGTCGTGGAGCTGCTGAAGGTGGGCGTCAGCATCGGGGCCAAGGATAACGCGTCGGGCATCGAGGCCCACGAGGTGATCGCCGCCGAGGTGATCGCCGAGTCCATCCAGAGGTTGATGGAGAGCGACGCCATCCGGAAGAAGGCCAAGGACCTCGGCGCGAAGGCAAGGAGCGCGGTGGAGAAGGGCGGGTCTTCGTACGATGACGTTGACCGGCTGATGGACGTCCTGACGGCCCGCCGGAGCTCCGTCGAGGCTGGAGAAGACATCCAAGCCAGCTGATGGGCTGGTACGACGGTGCGTTAATGGCCGCTAGATCCGCTGGCGATCTTTTGCTAGTACGACAGCCATGGAATTTAATTGTACGTCGCTGTTCTCTGAGAAAAGTGTAAAATGAGTAAAAAAAACTTTCTTTTTGCATCTCGGGGACAGAAAAGACTCGGTGGATGCCAAGCCACGCTCGTGCTCTCTGCCAGTATCATGGCTCCAAACCTGATACGTAGCATGGTTCGTGGCCATACATCATGTTGTACGTTCCCATCTCGCCGGCCTTGCCGCCATTACTGATTTGTTGCATCGACTTTGTGTTTTTCTCTTCTGTGATAGTGAAGCTCTTTGGTTTTTTTCTTCTTCTGTGAAAGTAGTGAAACACTATACTTTTGGTTTTCTAAAATCTGAGAAAACTGTACTTGTCAATCACAGCCTAGCTAATTTGCCATATTCATGTTATACTAGTAACCAAACTATACAATTATATATACACACAAAAAGATTATTGAATACATAAAAATGAGCCTCAATTTGCTATAGCGCAGGTTCACAATGCATACTAATTTATACTCCCTCCTTCCGTAAATACTTGTCATCAAAATGAATAAAAAAGAATGTATTTAGAACTAATATACATCTAGATACATCCCCTTTTATTCATTTTGATGACAAATATTTCCGGGCGGAGGTAGTACATAATAAAAAAGGGGCTATTGTTTCTGGCGATACGTCGCGAAAATTGCCCCTGAAGTTGTAAAGTATTACCCACCAATGCTATCTATAAGTGATAAAAAAGAATTTCACACAGGGGAATCCTTCGCCTGTGCCGGCCCATGCAGTAGGGACCTTCTATACTATGCTCTGCGTGCGCTGCGAAAACACACAGCGTGCCTTTTTTGGGCCGGCTTAAGTGCGGGCATCCTGTTTTTGAAAATTTATTTTTTCTTTTTTTCTTCTTATTTTTTGTTTTTCCTTTTTCTATATTAAATA
The DNA here is from genome assembly GCF_018294505.1 of Triticum aestivum. Taxonomy (NCBI): domain Eukaryota; kingdom Viridiplantae; phylum Streptophyta; class Magnoliopsida; order Poales; family Poaceae; genus Triticum; species Triticum aestivum. The sequence continues at coordinate 614,001,343 of NC_057807.1, read as the reverse complement.
ATTTGGGGCTTCAAAAAACTTCCTAAAATTAAAAAAGATAATTTCGAAATAAAATGCCTAATGAATCATAAAATGTTTCTTACAAAAAATGTTCACAATTTTGTAAAAAATGTTCAAAATTTTGAAAAATAATTAGCAGGGAAATCAGAAAATGTTCATAGTGTTTTAAAAATCTCACGTATTAAAACGTTAACAAAATAGAATAAAATTTTGCTAGTGCAAATATTTTTCATTAATGGAAAAAGTATTCTAAAATTTCAAAAACTATTTGTGGCTTACAAAGTAGTTTATTCATTCATAAAACGTTCGTTGATTCAAAAAATGTTCACCAAATCATAAAAATGTTCATGAATTTCAAAATTGTTCCACCAATTTCCAAAAAAATGTTCATCAATTCTTGAAATGTTTTTTGATTAAAACATATTGTTTAAAAAATTGTTTGCAAATACTATAAATTGTTCAAGAATTCAAAAAATGTTATTTATTTTGGAAAATGTTAGAAGTTATTTAAAAGTGTTCACGAATTTGAAAATGTTCGCGATTTCTAATATGTACAGGAGTTTATAAAAGTATTCATGATTTCAAAAATTGTTCACGATTTCACGAAATTGAGAGTGATAGTGTATCGTGATGCAACAAAATATGGTCATGGCCATTGGAGATGATGATTTTGTTTTCTCCCATTGCAACACACGGACCCTTTTTAGTACATGCTTAATAGTGCATACCAGTAGGGGACAAACTAATTCAACTAGCAATGGTCGTCTCAATATCATAATGAAATTTATGATAAATAGATTTTCAAGTTTAAACCAATACACAATTTTTGTTTGAAAAATGGATAGAAGACCTCGTATCCACCAAATAAACTAAGTGAATATAGACGAGCAAGTCAGATAATTTAATCATATGCAAGAGTAGAATTGACTACATTTTATGTTCTTTCATGATTACAATAATGATGCTAATTTAAATACAGGTACAAAGCATGCACATGTTGTCAACATGTTAGTGAACCCAACTTGCAAATCATATTTGCCATGCCCTAGAAAATTCTATAAATATGATTGCCTAATATACACTAGAAACCTCTGCTAAGATATTTGTTAGTATGTATGATTTAGAAAATCTCTACCATTATATTTTTAATAATATTAAAAGATATATGAACACATGTATATATATTGAAAAATATGTGTATGTACTATATAGTTTATGCAATATTTAAAAGTTAAATTAATGGAAAAAAATAAACTAGAAAGAGAATTTTTGTTACAATTTAAATTTTGCAGACTTTTTCCAATAATATATATTACAACCGTATAACAAGAAATATTGTAACTGTTGTCTACAAACATGGTTATGCGGCTAAGTACAATGGCTAAGTAATACAATTTTTTTTAATTTTTTAACATGCTACTATTAGTTCAAAATAAGTATAAATGTTTAGTTTAAAAAATTGTTTTACATTTTTGGATCGGCTCTGTCAAGGGGGACAAGTTCGGGTCTGTGTACGCCACTAACTCCGGAGGCAAGCATGCCTAGCCTACCAATGTACTCCAAGGCTGATACAAAAATTCACACATGTGGACGAGATTGCATGCTCATGGTATCGTTGTGCGTCGCTTCTATTGAGATATGGAACGGACGACGACATATTTAATGCGTTTGTGAATGGGAAGTGACACGTTTGTAGCGAAGGTGCAGACAGGGCGTAATGGCGGCTGGTGGATTGAAAACGGCTGGGGTCAGCCCACCAACTCCTTTTAAACTCCGCTTCTATATACCACGGCGGGTCAGTCTATCCCACTCGTGGCGCTGGTTCTAGCGAATCCGTACATGCATAGGGATGACGTTGGTTCTATCAAATCAATACTCTGACGTTTTTTCGTCCAGGTAGGTTGATCTGTTGTGCCTATCATGTAGCTATGAGTTCGCATGTGGAAAGGCTTGACAGATTGCAGACCTGAAGAGATCAAGTTTGTCTTGGCGAAATGGACTTGTAACAACAGGCACATCATGTGTGTCTGGGCTGGCTCCTTGCACAGCAACAAGCCTGTCAATGAACTCAGTGTGCAGGACTCCAGCATCTTCATCAACGGTGCCAAATATCTGATGCACAAGGTCGCTGCACTGAGCTTGGTGTTCATGGGACAACTTCAGGCCTACTGGTGTGCGATTTGTAGAAAAAAATGCAAAATACAGTACAACATTGCGAATCTTTGAGCACACTTCTTAATTAATAAATTGTTCGGCAGTAAACTTCACTGCATCAACTGAATATGAGTAGCCTGGGAGCAGTGTTGGATGGATGTCCCAAGCAGTTGTAGACTGATTCTATGGGCTTTGTCTTTTTTTTCATGCGCGCAAAAGATGTGTAACTAGAGTTAGTTGTTGACACCAAATTTTGGCATTGTCAAAAACTTAATTAAGATAGCATCGAATGGAAAAGTTTTCGACATGACAAATTTCGGTATCGTCAAAATGAGAAACTTTGATTTCTGGGTCATCACCATGGTCTCATCTCGAGGGCTGAAACTGTACTCGAAGTGCCAAAATTTTATATTCAGAATACTGTTCGCCCGATTACGCATCCAAGACAACCTCAAATGAAGAAGTATTCTATATGTATTATCTTCTTCTTGTCGAGCTAATCAATTTTGATATAAAAGTTGTCCCAACCCGAGGTCGTATGCAAAAGTTGGAGCTGATGCACCGCGGATCGATCATGAGTAAAAACTGCCACGGGGCATCAGACACCCATGTGTGTGATATCTGATTAGTTGCGCGACCGATTTGGCACACAAGACGGCCTCTAATCGAAAAACGTTGAACAAGAAAGTTGTCTGTCTCGTCGAAATAGTTTAAATAGCTTTTGGTCGCATTGAGCCAGTTTTAGACCGAATAATTTTGGAAAGTTCGAACCAAACCATCCGGATTGTACTAGGGTTTTGGACGTGAATCCAAGCCTTTTCCTTGCATGGTAAGTCCAGCCGCCTCTTATATACCAAAGAGGTGACGACTGATTGAACAACACACAATTGAACAATCATCGACCACTTTTACCTTTTTTATCTCTCTCTTGTTCTTCTTTTTCCTCATTCTTCATTTGTTCTTCTTGTTGCAGGCATGAACCCCGAGGCCTAGGGGCGATCAAGTCGATCTAGGGCAGCCTATAGCTGCCGCGTGCCCCGACGGGGTTCATCCCGGGTGGGTGGGTGTGTGTGTGTGTGTGGGGGGGGGGGGGGGTTGGGTACCGCCGCATCACCCTCGGTGTTGGAGGTATACAATGACGTGTTCGTGTGCAAACATTAGCAACTAAGAACACAATTAGCCTGATATAAAATATAAATTTTTTGGCGAGATACTCACCTTGAACTTCAGGCTGTTGTTGGTTGCCAAAGTGAACAGTTATTTCAGGTTGTACGTGGTGTATGCGGTGATGCGCGGCCAAACTTTGTGTGTCTGAAACCCATCCATTCAGCGAAGAACACCTGAGCTTGTGAAGACCAGATCGAATACAAGTAGGGGCAGAAAAACATGCATCAGCCACTGCCATGCATGCACACACATTCACCACATACGCTGAAGGAAAAACTGGAATCCACCCTTGCATGCATGCATCAACACCGCTCCAAGCCGCTGGCCGTCAGTCGTTATGCACCGACAGCTGCGTCCAGTACCAAACTGCGCGGTGTACCGTCAAGCTGTTGTTAAATCAAATGGCAAAGTCACCGTATGTTCCTGTTGCACGCTGTTCACCTTTTCCTCCCTACGATCGCATTCAATACACACGTACCAATGTGTTCTTGTCCCATTGGTACGCCAAGCAGAAGCAGGCGAGCTCGTCTACTCTACCGTCGTTATCTAGACACTACTATTATCCTTTTGCTAAAGGATGATGTGCCAACTGTTGCTCTTCTTGTCTTTTCTTTACTCCTGTGAGTGTGATTTGGAGCCCAAAGCTTGTCTTATGTTTGTGCTGTTGGACTCCAAGTCGGTCTTACCCTTCCTTTGTTTTTTGTGATTTTCAGGCGACGATAGCAGGAGCACTTCTCCGGCCACAAACGTCTTCCCTGCACTGCCACCGGCGACCACTCCGCTAAGCTATTTATCGTGGTATTTTCGCGGGAGCAGGCAGGGGGTATCGCGTCACAGCAGATGCCATGGGATGGCTTGAGATGAGGATAAAACTGTAGTGGAATATCGGGTTCTCCGGAGAATGTGTTTACCCAGGTTTACCCAGGTTTATGGTTTACCCAGGTTTACCCAGGTTTACCCAGGTTCATGGTTCTCCGGAGAGATAATATCCCTACTCCTGTATATATGTATCTATGTGGTATATCTACAGTACAGCTGTATCTGGATGAATGCTATATACTACTAGCTTCTTGTATGTGGCGTGAGTGGCCTTGGTGCCTTGTGGCCGAATGGCTTGTGGTGTGGTGCGGCTTATCCATCCTCTTCGATCAATGAATGGTTGGCTTTATATAGTGTGAGCTAGCTTTGATGTAAGCTAGGTGGTGGGCATGGGTGGCTTGAGATAGAAGCTATAGTGAGTAGCTTATATCTCAAGCCATGTGTAGCTTGAGAGCTAAGCTATGTGTGATGCAGGCTACGGTGCGGTACTATTGCTCAATAGTGCCAGGTACAACCGTCTTGTCACTGTCTTGTCGGATGGGACGTTGTAGTTGACTTCGCGTAGTAGGCCGGCTGGAGTAGCCGGACGGGGAGCCGGCCGGACGGCCAGGTGGCGAGCCGATCGGGGCAGTCGAATCGGGGCCGTCTAGAGCGGCCGGAGTAGTCGGATTGAGGGGCGTTGGCCGCCCCGATGTCTTGAAGCGTTGTTTCGTTGTCTTTGGGGTACCCGGGGGTCATTCCCCCAACAGTTGCCTCCGAGCCTCCGGGCAACTTGGAAAAGTTGAGCGGAGGTTTTTTAGCGGGCGTTGACGTAGAGGATGATGATGACGGCCGGCTACGGACCGCAGCCGATGCTGCTTGCTACTGGCGGGGGCGCGCGAGCGCACCCGCTGGGTGTAGCCTCCTAGCAACTTTGAAAAAGTTGGGCGGAGGGTTTTCGCGGTTGTTGGTGCGTACGATGGCATCGAGGGGCCGGTTGCATCCAGCGGCGGGCGTGCAACAGGCCCGACATGTTCCGAGTGGGGGCGCGCAAGCGCACCTGGTGTATCCTCCGAGCCTTCGGGCAACTTGGAAAAGTTGGGCGGAGTGTCTTGTTGTTCATGATGAAGCTGACGGCGACGTCGAGGGTGCCAGGCACGGACCCTGGGTCTGCCAGCTAATGCTGTCGGGCGCGGACGTGAGCTCCGCCGACTAGTGCTGTCGGGCGCGAATGCGGGGTCCGCCGACTGAAGCTGTCTCACACGGACGCGAGGTCTGCCGACTGGAGCTGTCAGGCGCGGACGCGAGGTCCGTCGACTGGAGCTGTCGGGCGCGGACGCGAGGTCCGTCGACTGGGTGTAGCCTCCGAGCCTCCCGACAACTTTGGAAAAGTTGGGCGAAGGGTCTTGTTGTTGACGAAGCGGATGGTGGCATCGGAAATGCAGGTTGCAGCCGACGTCGGGCCTGCAACCAGTCTCCGAGCCTCCGGGCGAGGAGGGGTTCCCCACAGAGATGATCGCGCAAAAAGACAAGGTTAGTCCGCGCGGATATATCATCTGATTGCTTTTAGCAGTGCAAGTGTTATGCGGAGTGTGCCGACTTGGTTCTGTCCGATCCCCTTCAATCTTTTTCATGTTCCCTCTGCTCGTTAGCTTGTGCTCTCGCTAGCCGGACAGCCACGTGATGGTCTGTGGCTGAGAGTGGGCCGCGGAGTGAAGCGCACAATACTCAGACTCTGGGAGCAGATTCGACTGAGCAGATACTCATAAAGCAAACGATCGGGTCGCCCGAACCATTTTCTCCCCGGACGTTTTTCGCGTGGGCGGCCTCTAGCGTTTGCTTTTGCTAGCCGGACAGCCGCGCTGCTGTCTGTAGCTGAGACGAAGAGTGGGCCTTTGGTCCCCGGGTTTCGCTCGGGGTTATCCGTGTTTGCATGTGGTGAAAATATGCGGGTGAGGAGCTCACATTGCTTTGACGCAGACAAGGCGGAGGCTGAAGAAGACAACAGACATGGCTTGGCGCTCGCGGAGCATGCCGACACACCCGTTGGGGGTAGCCTTCAAGCCTCCAGGAGCTCGAAGGGGGGTCCCGGCCGATCAGACCCGACCGACCAGGCATCGAGGCGGACGGGCAGTCAGGCAGGCTCTCCAGCCGGCCTAGTGTTGAAGCGGGCAGGTAAGCCGGGTCGCGTCTGGCCGTCCGAGTGGCGGAGTAGGTGGACAAACGGGCGAACATCTTTTGTTTTCTTCTTTTTCTCTTCGGCCGGCTGTTGGCAGCCGGAGGCAAACTTTTATATTTTTCTCTTCCGTCGGCTGCTGGCAGCCGGACGCAAGCTTTTTTTCCAGCCGGCTCTCTCTTTTGGCCGGCCCCAAATTCTTTTTCTTTCTTCTAACACGGGCACTCGGCCGCTGCATGCGGCTGAAGCGGGGAGCAGCCGGCGTGCGCGAAACCGGCTGGAGCGGTGCGCACAGAAGCCGGTGGCGGCGCCAGCGACCTGACAGCCGGAGTTCGACGCAAGGCCGTAGGAGAGGCTAGAGGTGGCGGAGCGAGCCAGCCACTGGGCGCCGGGTCAGGCTGTGCACGCGGGGGGAGCCGGCGGCCGGTTGCGGAGCAGGCGGCCATGGGTGCACCCGGTGGGGGCGTCGCGTGGAGGCGGCCGCAGGAACAGGCAGTGGGCAAAGGTGGAGAAGGCCTGGGCGGCGGAGCTAGCCTGCGGGCAGGATGCCGCCGCGGGTCGCGAGGCGCGCGGACGCCAGCCAAAGGCGCGGCGGCTAGCGGGCCAAGCGTGGGGCGGCGGGGAGGAGCGGAGGCCGGCGCGGGGCAGCGGTAGCCGACGCGGCTGGGTACAGAGTGAGGAGGCTGCGCGGGAGGACGCGGAGCAGGCGTCCAGGCAGAGCCGGCGCGCACGGAGCCGCAAGAGCTGGAGCGGCGCATGGGGGACGAAGGCGCTCGAGCAGCTCGGGTAGCCAGCTGCTGCCGGGCGCGCGCGAGAAGGCCCCAAACCGCGTCTGTGTAGTGCAACGGGAGTCGGAGCGAGTGGCCCGGTGTGGCTTGGGGCGCTCAGTCGCACGGCGGGGGCCTTGCATGCGGGAGGGCAACAACGCAGGTGGCCTGGCTACGGGCGGAGGCGAAGGTGGCCGCAGAGGGGAGGCACGGATGCGGAGAGTGTTGGAAATATGCCCTAGAGGCAATAATAAAATGGTTATTATTATATTCCTTGTTCATGATAATTGTCTATTGTTCATGCTATAATTGTATTAACTGGAAACCGTAATACATGTGTGAATACATAGACCACAACCTGTCCCTAGTGAGCCTCTAGTTGACTAGCTCGTTGATCAATAGATGGTTATGGTTTCCTGACGATAGACATTGGATGTCATTGATAGCGGGATCACATCATTAGGAGAATGATGTGATGGACAAGACCCAATCCTAAGCATAGCACAAGATCGTGTAGTTCGTTTGCTAAAAGCTTTTCTAATGTCAAGTATCATTTCCTTAGACCATGAGATTGTGCAACTCCCGATACCGTAGGAATGCTTTGGGTGTGCCAAACGTCACAACGTAACTGGGTGGCTATAAAGGTGCACTACGGGTATCTCCGAAAGTGTCTGTTGGGTTGGCACAACTCGAGACAGGGATTTGTCACTCCGTGTGACGGAGAGGTATCTCTGGGCCCACTCGGTAATGCATCATCATAATGAGCTCAATGTGACTAAGTAGTTAGTCATGGGATCATGCATTACGGAACGAGTAAAGTGACTTGCCAGTAACGAGAATGAACGAGGTATTGGGATACCGACGATCGAATCTCGGGCAAGTAATGTACCGATTGACAAAGGGAATTGTATACAGGATTGCTTGAACCCTTGACATCGTGGTTCATCCGATGAGATCATCGTGGAACATGTGGGAGCCAACATGGGTATCCAGATCCCGCTGTTGGTTATTGGCCAGAGAGCTGTCTCGGTCATGTCTGCATGATTCCCGAACCCGTAGGGTCTACACACTTAAGGTTCGGTGATGCTAGAGTTGTTATGGGAGTCAGTGTGCAGTTACCGAATGTTGTTCGGAGTCCCGGATGAGATCCCGGACGTCACGAGGAGTTCCGAAATGTCCGGAGGTAAAGATTTATATATGGGAAGTCCTATTTTGGCCACCGGAAAATGTTTGGGATTTTTCGGTATTGTACCGAGAAGGTTCTAGAAGGTTCCGAAGTGGGGCCCACCTGCATGGGGGGACCCACATGAACGTGGGTAGTGGGGGCAAGGCCCAACACCCCTGGTCAAGGCGCACCAAGATCCCTCCTTAGAAGGAATAAGATCATATCCCGAAGGGATAAGATCAAGATCCCTATAAGGGGGATAACAATCGGTGGGAAAGGAAATGATGGGATTTCTTTCCTCCCACCTTTGCCAATGCCCCAATGGACTTGGAGGGCAATAAACCAGCCCCCTCCACCCCTATATATAATGGGGAGGCGCATGGGAGCTTCACCCCTTGCCCCTGGGGCAGCCCTCCCCCTCTCCAACTCCACCTCCTCCTCAGTAGTGCTTGGCGAAGCCCTGCCGGAGAACTGCAAGATCCACCACCACGCCATCGTGCTGCCGGAGCTCTCCCTCAACTTCTCCTCTCCCCTTGCTGGATCAAGAAGGAGGAGACGTCCCCGGGCTGTATGTGTGTTGAACGCGGAGGCGCCATCCGTTCGGTGCTAGATCGGATCTTTCGTGATTTGAATCGCCGCGAGTACGACTCCTTCATCCGCATTCTTGCAATGCTTCTGTATCGCAATCTTCAAGGGTATGAAGATGCACTCCCCCCTCTCTTGTTGCTAGTCTCTCCATAGATTGATCTTGGTGATGCGTAGAATTTTTTTAATTTCTGCAACGATCCCCAACAGTGGCATCATGAGCTAGGTCTATGCGTAGTTTCTATGCATGAGTAGAACACAAGTCGTTGTGGGCGTCAATTTTGTCAATTCACTTGCCGTTACTAGTCTTATCTTGATTTGGCGGCATCGTGGGATGAAGCGGCCCAGATCGACCTTACACGTACGCTTACGTGAGACATGTTCCACCGACTGACATGCACTAGTTGCATAAGGTGGCTGCTAGCGGGTGTCTGTCTCTCCCACTTTAGTCGGATCGGATTCGATGAAAAGGGTCCTTATGAAGGGTAAATAGCAATTGGCATATCACGTTGTGGTTTTGGCATAGGTAAGAAACGTTCTTGCTAGAAATCTATAGCAGCCACGTAAAAAACTTGCAACAATAATTAGAGGACGTCTAACTTGTTCTTGCAACATATGCCATGTGATGTGATATGTCCAAAAGGATGTGATGAATGATATATATGTGATGTATGAGTTTGATCATGTTCTTGTAATAGGAATCACGACTTGCATGTCGATGAGTATGACAACCGGCAGGAGCCATAGGAGTTGTCTTAATTTATTGTATGACATGCGTGTCATTGAATAACGCCATGTAATTACTTTACTTTATTGCTAAACCGTTATCCATAGTAGTAGAAGTAATAGTTGGCGAGACAACTTCATGAAGACACGATGATGGAGATCATGGTGTCATGCCGGTGACGATGATGATCATGGCGCCCCGAAGATGGAGATCAAAAGGAGCAAAATGATATTGGCCATATCATGTCACTATTTGATTGCATGTGATGGTTATCATGTTTTTACATCTTATTTGCTTAGAACGACGGTAGCATAAATAAGATGATCCCTCGCTAAAATTTCAAGAAAGTGTTCCCCCTAACTGTGCACCATTGCGAAGGTTCATTGTTTCGAAGCACCACGTGATGATCGGGTGTGATAGATTCTAATGTTCGAATACAACGGGTGTAAGCCAGATTTACACAAGCAAAACACTTAGGTTGACTTGACGAGCCTAGCATGTACATACATGACCTCGGAACACAAGAGACCGAAAGGTCGAACATGAGTCGTATAGCAGATACGATCAACATGAAGATGTTCACCGATGATGACTAGTCCGTCTCACGTGATGATCGGACACGGCCTAGTTGACTCGGATCATGTATCACTTATAGATGACTAGAGGGATGTCCATCTGAGTGGGAGTTCATTAAATTAGATGAACTTAATTATCATGAACATAGTCAAAAGGTCTTTGCAAATTATGTCGTAACTTGCGCTTTAGTTCTACTGTTTTAGATATGTTCCTAGAGAAAATTTAGTTGAAAGATGATAGTAGCAATTATGCGGACTAGGTCCGAATACCGAGGATTGTCCTCATTGCTACGCAGAAGGCTTATGTCCTTAGTGCACCGCTCGATGTGCTGAACCTCGAACATCGTCTGTGGATGTTGCCAACATCTGACATACACGTTTTGATGATTACATGATAGTTCGGTAATGTTAAACGGTTTAGAATTGAGGCGCCGAAGACGATTTTGAAACGCCGCGGAACATATGATATGTTCAAAGGGCCGAAATTGGGATTTCAGGCTCGTGCCCATGTCAAGAGGTATGAGACCTCTGACAAGTTTCTTAAGCCTGCAAACTAAGGGAGAAAAGCTCAATCGTTGAGCATGTGCTCAGATTGTCTGAGTACTACAATCACTTGAATCGAGTGGGAGTTAATCTTCCTTAAGAGATAGTGATGGTTCTCCAAAGTCATTTCCACCAAGCTATTAGAGTTTCGTGATGAACTATAACATATTGGGGATAGATACGATGATCCTTGAGCTATTCACGATGTTTGACACTGCGAAAGTAGAAATCAAGAAGGAGCATCAATTGTTGATGGTTAGTGAAACCACTAGTTTCAAGAAGGGCAAGGGCAAGAAGGGATACTTCATGAAATGGCAAATCAGTTGCTGCTCTAGTGAAGAAACCCAAAGTTTGAACCCAAACCCGAGACTAAGTGCTTCTGTAATGAGGGGAACAATTACTGAATCAGAACTACCCTAGATACTTGGTAGATGAGAAGGCTGGCAAGGTCGACAGAAGTATATTAGATATACATTATATTAATGTGTACTTTACTAGTACTCCTAGTAGCACTAGGGTAATAGATACTGGTTTGGTTGCTAAGTGTTAGTAACTCAAAATAAAAGGCTACAAAATAAACGGAGACTAGCTGAAGGCGAGGTGACAATATGTGTTGGAAGTATTTCCACAGGGCAGCACAGAACAAGTAGGCCCAGTAGGCCTGCTTAGGAGAGAGCTCAAGAGAGCTACCGCACTGGGGCTTATAAACTAGTGCAGTCGCCCCTCGACTAGCGAGGTGGGACTAAACTTGCCGCACCGCACTGCGCCAGCGGACCCCCTTTAGTACCGGGTGGTGGCTGCAACCGGTACTATAGAGGGGGTCTTTAGTACCGGTTGGAGCCACCACCCGGTACTAAAGGTGGGGCGCTTCCCACCGCTTGGCCTGGCCAAAACAGACCTTTAGTACTGGTTGGTGGCTCCAACTGGTACTAAAGGTCCATCCTATATATACAATACTTGAAAAAAATTCAGTTTCCCTCTGTTTCTTCTCTCCGTCGACGACGCGCGCCGCCTGCCCTGGTCGACGCCGTCGCCGCCCCTTGTCACCGCCCCAGTCGACGTCGCCGCCCCGGCTGTCCCCGTCCCCGTCGTCCCCATCGCCGCGCCCCGCCCCGTCGCCTCGCCCCGCCCCGTCGTCGCTACCCCGTCCCGTCGCCCCGTCGTCTCCTCGCCGGTGAGCTCACCACGGCCGCCATGTCCACAAACACACACACGCACACTACACATACACACACATTAGTTTGTTTGTTATAAATTTTAGTTATAGAATTTTATTTGTTTTTTAGTTATAGAAATGTTAGAATTTTTTCTGTTTTTTAGTTATAGAAATATTAGAAATGTTAGTTATATAGAAATGTTATAATTTTTTTCTATTTTTTAGTTATAGAAATATTTATAGAAATGTTAGCAATTTTTCTGTTTTTTAGTTATATAAATATTAGAAATGTTATAGAAATTTTAGTTATATAATCAGAAATGTTAGAAATTTTAGAATTAGTTTTAGTTAGATGAATTAGATTAATGTCAAATTGTTAGAATTTGCATATATATAGAATTTTAGTTATCACAATCCAATGAATTAAAAAATGTTACTTTTTGCGGGCATATAGTATTTGTTCTCGACGATATGCCCGGCCCGCATCCTCGCCGGTGACCCGTTTGCGATGACGTCCTGCTTCAGAGGACCCATGTCCGGGACTGGGCTCTGACGGGCTGGCACTGGGAGGTGCTACCTGGAGGGGCGCGCCGCTTGGTGAGGAACTCGGCCTCGGGTCCCGTCATCGACCCTGATCTCCTTTTGTTGCGTTTGCGTGGGCCACATTCGGTGCAGAGGGAGAAGGCCCCGCCGGAGGTGGTGCGTCGCCATGTCAGGGAGGAGGACGAGCACGTCCATCGCTACATGGCTGCTATGGACGTCAAGTTCTCCAATACTTGGCAGGTTCTTTGGGCAGATGACCGGAGATATGATCCTGTGATGGTTCCTTCTCTTTGGGTGTCCACCGCCCGTGCCCCAGGAACCGCGAGTGGCATATATTCTTCTGTAGTACTCGATCTTTATTAGGTACCTAGCCAGTGATGTATTCGATATATAATATTCGAGATGATGTATTCGAGATTATATATATTATTCGAGACGATTATGTATTTGAGATTATATATTAATCGAGACGATGCATATATTATGTACTATATATATATGATTCAGTTTTTCCTTATTGATTGCATCCATGAATTGTAATTTGAATACTAAATTGTTTTATATTTCTTTTGTATTAGTTAAGTAAAAACTATGGCATACAATACCGGCAGAGAGAGAGAGAGAAGAGGAATTGTTCGACATCATACGCAACCCTCACAGGCTAGATGATCTGAATGAAGCAGATGACGGCTCCCAATATCTGAACAATACCGGAGAGGGTGATGAAAAAATATTCGATCTCGACGACCGAGCTGATGAAGTCATGAACTATGATTATGATTATGATTATGATGACACAAAAAATGTTTATGATGACATAGACAATGCTGATCTTCAAATAATAAAGACTACTGGCAAGGTATATTTATATAAGCAGGCATCATGGTGATCATCACATGTTTTTTTATTTGAAGATATATTAATGAATTGATCTTTCTTCTTTCAGCCCTCCAGATCGAGCAAATCTTCTTCTACAGACAGCAGGACAAAGCGAGGCCCGGGCAAAAAGTTGAAGGAGGGTGTAAAGTACAACATCGAATCCACCAAACCTAGTGGCAAACCCCTCACGCCTACGAACATTGCGAACAAGTGGACTCGTCAGTGCGGAGTTCTTGTGAAGGACCAACTCCTGATCTCCATTCAAGAATGGAAAGAGCCAAAAACTAAACGTCCAGGTGTTACTTGGGTCGACGACAGAGCAAATAAAGACCTTTGGGAATCTCTGATGGAACATTTCACCCTACCAGATTATTTCACTGAAGCAGATGTGGAGAAAGTCAAGGGCGTTGCTCTTAAGAAGATGGGAATTGCATTCAACACCCACAAGAAAACTATATGGGCCAACTACCTTGCTGTAGAAAGGAAGACTCCAGAATTCACGGGAACACTGGAGAAGCAAAGAGAACACTGGGATGATTTCGTGAAATTCAAGGAATCGGAATTATCTAAGGAACGGTCGATAAAAAACAAGGCCAATGCCGCAAAAAAGACGCAGTTCCATAGGCTGGGTCCAGGTGGCTACGCGGTGGGAATGCCTAAGTGGGATAAGTCTGAGCAAGAGATGTAGGATGCAGGGATCACTCCGGTTACTAGGCGCTGGCCCCCCAGGTGCGGAACTTGGTTCTATGCGCATGGGGGGCGTTGGACCCGAAGACAGGCCTGCTTTCGCAGAAGGCAAGTCTAAAAGGAGCCGAACAAAAGATACTTGATGCAATAGAAGAAGCTCGAACGGGGGTGTTCACGCCCAACAGAGAGAACGACGAGCTTACGTGCGCCTTGGGAAATCCTGAACACCCGGGAAGAACACGAGGCAAGGGCGTTATTCCCTGGTATGAGGGCTTTTCAGAATGGAACGAGGACTACAGGTCCCGTGCAAGAAAGAAGATGGAGGAGGAGAAGAAGAGGAAGCTGGAGGAGAAGCAGAGGAAGCAGCACGCAGAACGCCTTCAATGCCTAGAATCAAGGCACGCGGACTTGGCACTCAAATTCCAGCAGCAGCAGCAGATCGACTCACTTAGCCAGGAAAGGGGGTCTCAGCAGCGGCAGAAGCAAGCGGATGATCGTCCAGCATTGGATAGCACCGTCCCATCCATGTTGAGAAGCAGCGTTGGTTCTGCCCCGGGCGACACAATGCTGGATACATACCCCGTGGATGACATCATAGAGAACACTAACTATGAGCTACACTCCAAAATGAAGAACATATCCGTGAAGGTGGCAGACGGCGTTGCTTTTACAATTACCCCCGAAGCAACCTTCCATTGCGCCCCAATTCCAGAGGGCTATGCTCGTGTATTGGTTGATGAAGTGGTGGACCCATATTCGGGGCTACAGCTTGACATTCCTGGAGGTGAAGACGAGCGCACACTAGGAGAGGCCATACATCGTATCATCCTATGGAGAAAGGATTGCATCATCTTTCGAAGTCTACCGACACCATGTCGTCTGTCGACTCCTCCTCGAAGTCCGCCGCCGAGTCAGCAGACTCCTGCTCCTCCAAGTCCACAAACGCGTGTCGGTGTACTAGAGTAGGGGTACCCTAGTATCCCGAACTTGTGCACGGGCAGTTGCAGCACCCCGCGGCAAGGCTTGCCGGGTGACCGCCAAGGTCCTCCGTGGTTCCTTTGGAGCCATTCAATAACAAAGTATTCAAGCCAAGGAGACAAGGCCCCGGCAAGAGGAGCTTGCCGGGAAGGCCAACCAAGGCATCTCAAGGAACTTGCCGCAACGCGCCACGCGTCCCGGCGAGGCCCAGTGAGTGACAAGCTTCCGGACGCGACAAGACAACGACCGCGGCAAGGCACTTGCCGCGGCAGGCTACCACTCTGTACCTGCACTCCAGCGCACCCACCAACGTATCGCCCTGAGGCCTTTCCAGGCGCGCGTGGTAGGAGGCTGTGCAGCCAGCGGTGCGCGGTGGCAAGCGGCGCTGACAAGATTGCCATCGTGGCGAGCGGTGGCGTCCCTGACGGTCCCTTTTTGCACTGTTTGGGCGACGTAGACGGGCATTTAATGCCTTTGTCCCCTGCCGTCAGGGTTACGTATGATACACTGTACAGGTTGTTGTACCAATCGCAACTCCTTTTCCATTTTTACCCTTGTCTACGTTGCCACCTGTCAGTGACCCCTTGAGCGTATAAAAGGAGGCCCATGCGCAACGTAGAAGGGGGTTGGGAAGCCAGCAAAACACTCACGCTCGGTCTCGTTAGAAGCTGGTGTGTACTGTAGCACTCAGCGCTCCCGAGCAAGAACTCAATACACTCAGACATGCAGCAGTAGGAGTATTATCTCTCCGGAGAGCTCCGAAGCTGGGTAAACCGCTCGTGTGCTTCGCCTCGATCTGCTCTTCGTGCGATCTCCGCCCCTCGCCGAACCAAAAGGGGCTCGGTCTGCCGGTCCCATAGGTGTTCGTGGATCAGTTTCCCCGACATCTTTGGCGCATCAGGTAGGGGGCGTCGAGATTGTGTGAACCTGATCCGGCGTTCACACGAGCTAGATCTTCATCTTCATCATCGACATGCCACCGAAGAAGAAGGCTTCGGCGGCATATGTTCCGTCCACGTCTATCCCACCACCACCGGAGCAAACGGGTGGTGGGGTAGACGCTGGCGGAAGAACGGACATCGACGAGGGAGCTCACGGTGATGCCAGGTCCAAAGGCAAGGCTGCGCAGACCTCGGCGTCCGTACATGCACCGCACCCATCTCAGGAGGCGCAGGACCAACAACGTCATGGTATTCGCAGTGCCATATGTTTGTTGGACCAAGATCGAGCTGGTGGATCTCGGGGTGCTTGAGACCAGCATGCACGCCAACATGCTGGCACGAGCGAGGCACGGTCGCCTGGACGGGATACTGCTCCTTCTAACATAGTTAGAAGTTCGAGCATATCCCGCTCCTCGCACCGTTCGCCACTGTCGCCCACCACTCTAGCAGAAGCTTTGGCGCGAGCTCAACTGCTCCTGGATTATCCTCCAACGTCAGACAAGATCGATGAATGGAGGGCCACTATTCAGAGTCTCATCGGCTTCGCCAACGGCGACACTCCGCGACAGCCGAATACATCGCTGCCACGGCAGGACTGCCAGGCGCGAGCCGATGGCGACGAAACCGGTGGGGGTGCAACCACCAAGCACTCTCCACCCCGAAGGCCAAGATCGCCGACTCGCCGGATCCACCTCGACAGCGACTCCACCGCATCGTCAGATCCACGAGCTCGTCGCGATCAGCGCCAAGTTCTTCATGAACGACAGCAAGAAGACGCTCGAACTCGCATCGAGCGCCGAAGAGAAGCGCGTCGTCAATCAGACTAGCGCGCTGGGCCCTCTATCGACATGCATGCGCCAGTGGAACCAGGCGACTTGCCGTACACGGTAGGTTGCCCTGCGTTCACTCGTGAGCTGCGGCAAGTCCAGTGGCCCAGCACGAAGAATTTCAAGCCAGACGTGCCAGAGAAGTACGACGGCAAGTCGCATCCGTCGGAGTTCCTCAGCATCTACACCATCGCGGTGCAAGCTGCCGGGGGGCAGGACAACAGGATCCTTGCCAACTACTTCCCGCTGGTGCTCAAGCCCAATGTCAGATCCTGGCTCATGCACTTGCCGAACAACTCCATATCCTCCTGGGCAGACCTATGCCATCAGTTTGTCGGCGCCTTTACAAGCGGCCACAAGCCTCCTGGCCAAGAGAGCGACCTTCATTTGCTCGCCAGAAGGAAGGAGAGCCCCTGCAAAAGTACATTCAGAGATTCAGCCGCGTACAGCACAACATCCCAGATGTCCACCCTGCCGCGGTAATCAGCGCGTTCCATCAGAACGTGCGGAACCGCAGGATGCGGGAGGAGATGGCGATGTGCAAGATCAGAGACGTCAGTGAGCTATATGCCCTGGCCGACAAGTGTGCGCGTGCTGAGGAGGGGAGGAAACTCCCCGGAGAGAATACAGAAGCAGCAGGATCAGATAGTGAGGGGACCGCCCCGGCAAAGAAAAACTGGCGGCGGAACAACAGGAAGAAGAAAGGCAAAGATGTGCTAGTCGTTGAGCAGTCCGGTAACAGAGGTGGCGCCAAGAAAGCCAAAGCTGGTAGCTCCGGCGGCACCAACTACCAGGCTGTGGCGGTCGCCGACAAGCAGGACGGCACCAACAAGCAGTACTGCAAGATCCACCGCACCAAGGGCCATGACCTCCAGAGCTGCAAGAAAGTCGAGCAGCTTGTCGAGCAGCAAAAGGCTGGATACGAGCGACGCGACAAGGAGAAGGCCCAGGAAGGTGCTGGAGGAGCCAGCAAGAAACACCCCGGCCGAGGAGGACGCCGCGGCAAGGCCAAGCAGCGGCAAGGAGACAGACCTCCCCGCGGCCGCGACAAGGATGAAGATGACGACGACGATGAAGATATGGATGATGACGAGACCGATGAGCAGGAGTTCCAGAAAGCCACAGAGGTCCTGTGCGTTGACGGCGGTGCTTCTCTGCATACTTCCCACCACCAGCTCAAGCAGTGGATGCGGGAAGTCAATGCGGCAGAACCACCCGTCGAGTCACGCAAGCCTCTAAAATGGTCCAGCACGCCTATCATCTTTGATATTGAGGACCACCCTGATCGCATAACTGCGGTCGGGTGCTTGCCGATGTTGGTTTCACCAACTATCCGCAACCTCAAGGTCACTAAGATGCTAGTTGACGGCGGGGCCGGCTTGAACCTGATCTCCTCCGCGGTACTCCAGAAACTCCATATCCCTGATAGCGATCTCGAAGAGACCGGCACATTCCAAGGAATCAATCCGGGAAGGAGCAAGCCGAAGGGAAAGATCACGTTGCCGGTGACATTTGGCAGCGAGTTGAACTTCAGGACTGAGAGGGTCACTTTTGACGTTGCTGACTTTCCATTGCCTTACAATGGGATACTCGGCCGTCCAACACTCGCCAAGTTCATGGCAGCCTCTCACTATGCATACAACATGCTGAAGATGCCAGGCCCGATAAGTGTCATCTCTGTCCCTGGCGACAAGAAGGATGCTCTTATCTACGCCGACAAGATCTACCGGTAAGCAGCAGCTGCAACAGATCGCAAGTCACTTGCCGTTGAAGCTCCCGGGGCAAAGAAGACCAAGTCCGGCAAGAGTTCTGATGCCCACTCTGTCAAGCGCACCTCTTCGGAGTGCTGCGCTACCGTCGAGGACGCACCATCGAGCTCCACCGGCAAGTGTAAGAAGACAATGGCAGCTCCACCAGAGACCAAGAAGGTGTCCGCCAAGGAGGATGGCAATGGGGGTACCTTCACCATCAGTGCCACTCTCGACCCTAAATAGGAAAGCGCGCTCGTTGCTTTCCTGCGGGCGAATGTCGACGTATTTGCGTGGCAACCGTCTGACATCCCCGGTGTTCCAGGAAAGTAATCGAGCACCATCTTGCCGTCTGTCCTCGTGCGTGGCCCGTCAAGCAGAGAGTTAGGAAGCGGCAGTGGAGCGCCAAGAATTCATCGCAGAAGAAATCAAGAAATTGGAGCAGCAGGCCTTGTCAGAGGAGTGCTCCATCCTACGTGGTTGGCCAACCCTGTGGTCGTACGCAAGGCAAACGGGAAATGGAGGCTTTGTATTGACTTTACCGATGTCAATAAAGCTTGTCCCAAAGACCCATTTCCCTTGCCGCGCATCGACCAGATTGTTGATTCCACGGCCGGATGTGATTTGCTTTCATTTCTTGATGCATACTCAGGATACCATCAGATCTTCATGGCAGAAGAGGATGAGGAGAAAACCGCATTCATCACCCCATGTGGCACATACTGTTTCGTACGGATGCCTTTCGGTTTAAAGAATGCTGGTTCAACATTTGCAAGGGTAGTCCATTACGCTTTTGAGCCGCAAATGCACAGAAATGTGGAAGCCTACATGGATGACACAGTGGTCAAGAGCAAGGACAAGGCGACTCTGATTCAAGATTTAGACGAAACCTTTGCAAATCTGCGCAAGATCAACCTCAAGATTAACCCCGAGAAGTGTGTGTTTGGAGTCCCCTCCGGCAAGCTTCTCGGGTTCTTCGTGTCTCAGCGGGGAATTGAAGCCAATCCCGACAAGATCAAGGCCATTGAGTAGATTGAAGCACCAAAGCGCGTCAAGGATGTACGAAGACTTGCCGGTTGCGTAGCTGCTCTCAGCAGGTTTATCTCTAGGTCTGCTGAGCGCGCCCTGCCATTTGTCAAAATATTGAAAAAGGCAGGTCCAATGAAATGGACTCCGGAAGCGGAGGCTGCGCTGCAAGACTTAAAGAGATACCTGTCCTCCGCTCCAACACTTGTCGCACCTAAGCCGAAAGAGAAGTTGCTGCTATATATAGCGGCAACCAATCAAGTGGTTAGTGCTGCGTTAGTAGCAGAGAGGGAGGCGGATGATGAGCCAACAACCACGACAGATGCATCCAGTGACAAGCAGGGGACTTCACCGGCAAGCTCTGGTCCCGACAAAGATGGATCTGCGCAGTCGCGTGAGAAGATGCAGAAAAGAATGGTGCAGCGCCCAGTTTACTTTGTCAGTTCCCTTCTGCAAGGGGCTAGGTCAAGGTACTCTGGCGTGCAGAAATTGCTTTTTGGTCTTCTCATGGCCTCGAGAAAGCTGCGCCATTACTTTCAAGCACATGAGATCATAGTCGTCACTCGTTTTCCGCTGAAGAGGATACTACAAAATCCAGAAGAAACAAGCAGGATTGTCGAGTGGGCACTGGAACTGTCAACCTTTGGCCTCAAGTTTGAGAGCACTTCAACTATCCAAAGCAGAGCGTTGGCAGAGTTCATAGCAGAATGGACGCCAACACAAGATGAAGAAATTCCAGAGACGAGCATCCCCGTCAAGGAAGCAAGCAAAGAGTGGCTGATGTACTTTGATGGTGCCTTCTCGCTGCAAGGCGCCGGTGTGGGCGTGCTACTTGTCGCACCCACCGGAGAGCACCTCAAGTACGTAGTCCAGATGCACTTTCCCAAGGAGCAAGCAACGAACAATACCGCAGAGTATGAAGGTTTGCTTGCCGGTCTCAGGATCGCAGCAGACCTTGGGATCAAGAAGCTCATTGTCAGGGGTGACTCACAGCTTGTCGTCCGCCAAGTGAACAAGAATTATCAGAGTCCGTTGATGGAAGCTTACGTTGATGAAGTGAGAAAGCTAGAAGAGCACTTTGACGGCCTACAAATGGAGCATGTCCCAAGAGCTCAGAACGACATTGCCGATGGCCTGTCAAAGTGCGCCGCACTTAAGTTACCTGTGGAACCAGGGATCTTTGTGCTCAAGCTGACTCAACCGTCTGTAACACCGTCAACTGGACAGAGCAAGAAGAGGAAGTTGATTTCTGGTGACTATTTTCCGGCAGAGCTCCCCGAAGCCGCCGCCAAGAAGGTCCCCAAGATCAACGCCAAGGGTGCTAAGGAGCAGTCTGCTCCGGCAAGGCTTAGGGTTTGTTCCGTTGAAGCAGACGCTCCCGACAAGTTTTGCTCCGGCAAGCTTGCCGGGGAACATCAAGCTCCGGCTGAGCCGCAGGTTCTCGCCGTAGAAGCGGATGTTCCCACAGCAGCAGATGTGCCTTTAGTCCTTGTTGTCGAGCCGCAAGCTCCAGCATGGGCACAACAGATTGTCCGTTTCCTTCAGACAGGAGAACTTCCCGAAGAGCAAGAA
Organism: Triticum aestivum; assembly: GCF_018294505.1. Classification (NCBI taxonomy): domain Eukaryota; kingdom Viridiplantae; phylum Streptophyta; class Magnoliopsida; order Poales; family Poaceae; genus Triticum; species Triticum aestivum. The sequence goes on along the minus strand of NC_057807.1, from coordinate 613,980,329 downwards.
GAAGCGGAAAGAGTAGCCCGGCAGTCAAGTATGTACCAGTTTGTCGACAACACACTGTACAGAAGAAGACTCAATGGCGTGAAATTGAAGTGTATTCACCGGGAAGACGGACAAAAGCTGTTGGCAGAGATACATGGAGGCATATGTGGTCACCACATTGGCGCAAGAGCACTTGCCGGCAAAGCGTTCCGGCAAGGTTTCTTTTGGCCGACAGCCCTCCAGGATGCAACTGCACAAGTAACCAAGTGTGAAGCGTGCCAGTTCCATTCCAAGCAGATACACCAGCCAGCTCAAGCTCTCCAGACGATCCCTTTATCCTGGCCATTTTCGGTCTGGGGGCTCGACATCCTCGGCCCCTTTCCCCGAGCTGTCGGGGGCTTTGAGTACTTGTACGTTGCAATCGACAAGTTCACAAAGTGGCCGGAAGTGGAAGCAGTGAGGAAGGTGACAGCACAGTCAGCGGTCAAGTTCTTCAGGTCGATTGTTTGCCGCTTCGGGATCCCTAACCGGATCATCACCGACAACGACACACAATTCACGAGCCACACCTTCATGCAGTACGTCCAAGATCTTGGCGCCAAGGTCTGCTTCGCTTCTGTTGCTCATCCGAGAAGCAACGGTCAAGCGGAGAGGGCAAATGCTGAAGTGCTGCGCGGGCTCAAGACCAGGACTTTCGACAGGCTGCGCAAGTGCGGAAAGAACTGGATTGAGGAGCTGCCGGTGGTTCTTTGGTCGGTCAGGACGACGCCAAATCGAGCCACTGGCCAGACACCTTTCGCTCTAGTTTATGGAGCAGAGGCAGTTCTCCCCACGGAACTCGTATACGGGTCACCTCGAGTGCTTGCTTATGATGAGCTTGAGCAAGAGCAGCTGCGACAAGATGACACGCTGCTCCTTGAGGAGGACCGTCTTCAGGCTGCTGTACGAGCTGCTCGATACCAGCAAGCTTTGCGCCGCTACCATAGCCGCAAAGTTAACGCCAGAAGTCTTGAGGAAGGCGACCTTGTTCTTCGGCGTGTTTAGTCCGCCAAGAATTCCAACAAGTTGACGCCCAAGTGGGAAGGCCCTTACCGGGTGAAACGAGTCACTAGGCCTGGCGCTGTCCGCCTTGAGACCGAAGTGGCATTCCGGTGAGCAACTCCTGGAACATCGAGCATCTTCGTAAGTTTTACCCGTAAGGCGCGGTTGCCGGAACCTGTTCCGGCAACCACCTTTTGTGCAAGTCTTGCCGATGTTGCATGTAATCCTTTGTACAAAGCCGGGCGCAGACCCCGTGCATAAGTAAAGCTCATGTGCTCAGCACATCTTGTCAATTTCATGCTTTCTACTTTTCTTTGCATGCATGTATCTGACACTTTGTGCAGCGCCTACCACCGGTAAGCAATAACGAGCCATAAGGATCCGTATCATTATTTTCTCTTTTTTCTCTTTCACAAAGGAAGGAAGTTCCCTCGCCCACAAGTTTGCCGGGGGGAAAGGAGAAGATAATGGTGTGGACCAGGCGTCGTTCAAGGAAGTTTTCGCCTTACCGGAAAGCAAACGACGGAAAAGCTAAGTTGCCAAAGTTTGAGCGATCAGTTTTAATTTTTAAGTTATCTTCCTCGAACGACCGTGCTTTGTATGGAAAACCTGTGCGCGGAGGAACCAACTCATAGCTAGTTGCGCCCTTACTTTGTTTCGAGTCCGCTCAACAACTTAAGTGAGCTGCGACCAGTTGTGACAAGGTTTCTTGTCGGTAGCGGCACCGCCAGCAGGCTGCTGACGCCCCGCACTCAGCGCTCGCGGCTAAGGTGCCTGCGCCGACAAGTTCCCTAAAAGCGTAGGGCAAAAACATACAAAGGAAGGAATCAAGTAAAGGAAATAACATAGCAGTCGCTACCCAAAATAGAGTCATATTACAAGATAGCTTGTTGCAGCTCTAACAGATTGTTCTCATAACATGACCAGCAGCGACAAGAAAAAGAGAAAACGGGCGGCCTAATCTACGCGATCGCCTTCAACCCTCTTGATCCCGCTCACCTTGTCCACAATGGGTGCGACAAGGGCCTTGAGCGCTTCCAGGTCAGCATCCGGCGGCAAGGTCCAGAGGACGTTGGTGAGGTTGAGGCCTGGGTTGCGGAAGGCCACCTTCACCAGCACCTTTTGGAGAGCTCCCGCGCAGATCTTGCGCGACTCGTCGGCCAGCTGCTTTGGGATCTTCTCCCGGAGTCGCTGGAGGGCCATCGCCACACCTTTGAAGAACAAGCTGAGCTTGGCGCTGGGTTGGAGGTGCTCGTCGGAGGAGTACCCGAGATCCTCCATCCCCAGCTGCGCCAGCTCCCCGTCGATGGCTGTGGCAGCATCCACAAGACCCTCCGTCCAGTGCTCCACATTCTCCCTAAAAGAGTTATGGGCGGCGGTAGCATTCGCCAGCAGCGCCTCGTCGGCCTTGATCTTCTCCGACAAGGCCACTTCCCGCTCCCTGGCGCCGTCCAGCGTCTGAGTCAAAGTGGTCAGCTTCAACTCAAGATCTGCATTGGAGTCCTTGGCGGCGCTAAGTTCTTTGCTCCTCTCAGCGAGGCGAATTTGCAGCTCGCCATGAGCAGCGGCGTCCTTCTCGCGCTCACGCTTGAGCGCAGCAAGCTCCTCGCCGCTCGCTTTGAGATCGGCCTCCAGCTACGCCACCTTCGTCTCCAGCTCCTTCTTGGCGGCCTCGGCAGCTGCGGCAACATCCTTTGCTTCCTTAAGAGCCCCGCCGAGTGTTTGCTCGCGTGCGACAAGCTCCTCCTCGTGGCTGTCAAGGTTGACCTTGCGCTGCGCCAACTCGCCTTCCTGCGCAGATAGCTTCTCGGCAACAAGCCACTGTCGCTCTTCAACTTCAGCCTTCTCGAGGAGGAAGGCTTTCCGCTCCTCGTCGACTTGTTCCTGCTCCTCTGCCAGGGCCCAGAGAGCTTCCTGCCTGAAACCCCGGAGCTCCTCCGCGCGCTTCTCAATGTCCACTCCCGCCTTCGCGACAAGTGCTTCTCGGGATGCCAGCTTGGCTTGTCGGGCGCGGTAGAGCGACAACAGCTTCCGCAGCAGCCGCTCCTTCTCAGGCTCATCGCTGCTGCTGCTTGGCGCGTCGACCAACGTCAGCCCAGCGGAGGCAAGCACTTCTCCATCCAACATCTCTCCTTCAACCGGCGCCCTGGAACTTGACGCCCAGGGGAGCTTGATGAAGATGCCGTCGCCGGACTTCAAGTAGGCGCTGGGCTGGGGCTCTTCGGAGCCTGGCGCTGCAGTGGCGGCGGAGGGGATCGGCGGTCGGTGTAGCGCCTGGCGCTCCTGCAGCCTCAGGGTCGTCAGTGCGATCGCCGGATCCCTCGCCAGCCTCTGCGGCGGCAGCTTTGGCGGCCTCTTCGCCAGTGGGATCATCAGCGCCGGCTTCTCCTTCGGTGGCAACGGCGTCATCGGTATTACCACACGCGTTTTCCTTGCCGGCTACCTCGGTTTCCATCGGCTCCGTGGCAGATGGATCTGACGAACGGAAAAAGGGAGAGAAGTCAAGCAAACATCCAAAAATAAAACCAGAAGAAGAAGAACCCAAGGGAAGTTTTCAAGCAAGAGGATTACCTGTACTAGGACCAACAGTCATGGCCTCAACCACCGGAGGGTCGCTGGTGCTGTCCCTTGCCGCAGTACTGTCCCTTGCCGGAGAATTCTCCCTTGCCTAAGAACGCTCCCTTGCCGGAGAATTCTCCCTTGGCGGTGTAGTTGAAGCGGATGGCATTTCAGGAGCGGCTTCCGGGCACTCCTGATGAAGCTGCTCTGCTCCTACACAAACCAAAGTCAGATATCAGCAAAGAAAAAGCACCCATGCGCGCCTAACAGCAGGAAGTAAACCATATACTTACGCTGGGGGCTGCGCTGGGGGCTGCTTTGGGGAATAGTTGCCGGGTCCGGCAAGGTGGTCTCGGACACACCCCCGGCTGTCGCAGCGGGTTCATCCTCGATGACAATCACCGGGACCTTGGCTCTCTTCGCCGCTTTCTGGGACAGCGTCCTGAAAAGGAATGGGTTCAGAATGAAGCAAGTCAGATACAAGACGAAGCAACAAAATTGAAGAACTACAAGTACAACAAATAATCTTACTCTTCTTCTTCCTCGTCGGGGCTAAGCGCGGAGAGGTCGAAGTCCGGCTCGCCTCCGGTACAACGAGGCGGAGAAGTAGGTTCCCTTGTCCGCTTGGCAGGGGCAGTAGCGGTGGACCGGGAAGACCCCGCTCCAGTTGCCGCAGCAGCGTGAGGAGCTCCCACGGCAACACTGCTTGCCGCGGTAGAGCGTGTTGCGCGGCACGGCGGCTGCTGACTCATCTGCCGCTCCGCTACGTCCCCGGCCTTGCGGAGACGCCTTCTCGGTGGAGCTGGGGGCTCCGCTTGCGACGAGCTGCCTGAAGGTTCGAGCCCGACAAGCTCTCCCTCGCTGGGCTCGCTCGACTCAGCTTCAGGCCCGACAAGCTCTTCCTCGCCGGCAAACTCCTCTCGCTTGGCAAGGCTTGCCGCCTCTGCTGCATCTGCCTCCTCCACGGTGAATCCAAACTCGCCCGCGGCAGCTGCTGCCGCCGCCTCTTCCAGCCTGGTGGCGATGCGCTGCATCTCCGCATCGGTGGTGTCGCGGGTGAGGCTCTTTTGTTCATCGGGGCGGACCGCCACTTCTACCAAGCCGTCGAAGAACTCCTGCACGACGTCATCTACAGGCTCTTGCCAAGTTGGGACAATCCCATGCGAATCGCACAACGGCATCATTGCACGGATGCGATCGAGCGAAGAGTTGTTGCACAGCGGAACGACACCCCTCGGCAACATGAACGCTTCAGGATGTTGAGGATCGCGCTTGAACAGCTCCAGGATCATCGCGTCCAGTTCCAAGACGGTGAAGTTGAAATTGAGGCCCGGCGCAGCCTCATGATATCTGCCGCGTTCTGGAACTCCCAGGCGGGTCTCCTCCTCTCCTGTAGGGGGGCGATGCGGTGGCAAAGAAAATCTGCGCCAATGGCGCCTACGGTGAGCCCGACAAGCCTAAGGCGTAGGATCCGGGTGACGGCAATCCTTAGCCTATCGTCTTCTGGGGCCACGTTGCTCCAATTGTTGCCGCGCGCTATTGGGACTTGGCGCTGGGCGGTAAATGGCTGCGGGTTCTCCTCGACAATCCAGCACCAGTCTGCTCTCCTTTCCAACCACTTGCTGCGGAGCTCTCCCTCCAGATAGGCCTCCTTCTTGCCGGTCCTCGAGATCCAGGCGATTCCGCCGGATAAGGGCTCTCCTCTCTCTACTCGGGGCATAAAGAAGTGGCGGAAAAGAGCTACGTTTGGATAGACTCCGACAAAGTTTTCGCAGAGATGTGCAAAAACTGCCATGGTCAGGACAGCATTGGGGGTGAAGTCAAGGAGGCAGAACCTGTAGGTGTTCATGATATCGCAGAAAAATTCAGAGAAAGGCGGGCAGAGCCCGCAGTAGAAGAACAACGCGAAGAAGGGGTATCCATTCGGAGCCAGTTCCGAAGCGGCAGCGGGGAGTACCTTCGTGCGCGGATGCGCTCGCGTCTCCGTCGACCAGAAGAGGTAGTAGTACTCCCTCAGCTCCTTCGCGGCAAGCTAGGGGGGGGGAGATTGCCCGCTCCTTCCGCAGCGCCACGAGCCGCTGCGCCTCGGCCGACTTCACGACCTTCCCCTTGTCGGCTTTCGGAGCCATAGCGGAGGTCGTGGGGGAGATCGACGGCGTTGGTGATGCTGGTGGCGACGGGGGGCGGAGCGCTGCTCTCCTTCAGCTTTGGCAAGAAGGGGGGAGCGGCGGAGATTTCTGAGATTGGAGTAGCAACCGGCGAGGTGGGCGAACTGCCCCTGTTTCCTCTGCTTATAAAGAGGGAGGGGGCGGGCGTTCCGTCTTTTCGAATAAAGAAACCACCCACGATCTCTCCCACGACGCCGCATTCAACGCGTGCCGTTCAGGGAGGGCGCGGTGGATACAGAGAAGGAAACTGATCCACGAACAACGCGTGAGCCGACTGCTCCTTGAAGTCTGCCACCTCCTCTAAGTCCCCAAACGCTGCAGACTCCTGCTTTAAGTCCGGCACAGCGTCAGGCCACTCCTCTGGTTTCAAGTCCGACACCGTGTCAGGCCACACCTCCTGCTTCAAGTCCGGCACAGCGTCAGGCCACTCCTCCTGCTCCAACTCAGCCACGTCAGCCGTCTCCGCCGTCTCAGCAATCGCAGAATAGACACGCCGCAACTATGGTGCGTAGCGGTACGAGTCGAGGTAGTTCAGGAAGTACAAGCAGAGACAAGCGATATAAATATGGTCCAAGCCTCGCTCCTCTTCCTCAGCGGCCTTACGACATGACCGAGGAGCAAAACACAACCATAGTGCAGGCCCAAGTGGATGACCATTTTGTACCGAAACCGGCACCACCACCAAGGGAGAAAGTGCTCGAGGAAAAGATTGACCACTTCATTCGTATGGCTAGAGCACCCGCTCCCAAGCCTGTTGACTCAGACTATGAGCGCCAAATCAGGAAGTCACATCGAGCACGACTACAGAAGGAAGCGAGCTCGAGCTCGAACCAACAAGCAGCGGGCAAAAAATGCGGGAAAACTGTTCCCCGGCAGGGAGAACAGGCGGCGCAATCGATCCCCCCGCTTGTTGTGCCAACAACACATGAGAGGAGGCCGCACGCCCAATATTATTGTGGGCAAACCGTTAACGTTCCCCAGCTGAGCGATGTGGTAATAATGGAGGAGCATATAATGCAGGCTGAAATGCTCAAGATCTCTGTTGGACAACTCCTCGAAATCGAGCCCATGTCTCCGCTTAGAGAATCGGAAATAAAACGGAAATATGTCCGGGGCACACCTTTGGTCGAGCCAAACAAGGTCAAGAACCTCCCAACGAGAATGTATGAATTGCATCAATGGTACATGAACATTACCAAGATTTCCAATCGAAAGTCCCTCATGGTGAATGTCAAGGAGGAGCATTACTTCCATGAGAAAGTTGTGTCCGTTGAGTTCAGAACTATTTCAGTTATACAATCAAGACACACTCGACAAATCTATCGTTAGTTGCTATTGTCTGTAAGTGATTTCTTTCTGTAATTTAAGTCTCAAGCTAGCTGTAGTGATCATTTTGATCAATTATTACATGTAATTATCCTCACTACATATTCTTTTCTGTGGTATTATATGCAGGATGAGGATGTATGAAATGAAAAAATCTGGACGCTATGGCATTGGGTTCATTGACCCAAATACCATTAATGAGTACACATGGAATCTTTCAACTTGTCGAGATAGTTTAGAGGAAAGCATGCTGGAGTTCTTCAAGCGCCTCAATACTAGTGAAGATATACTACTTCCATACAACTTCCTGTGAGTCACACGGTCTTGTACTACAAATTCTGTTTTTGCTTACTAGCTAGCTAGATGTTAATAATTAAGTGTATAGGGTTTACGGTAGTTTATTAGTGTTATGCACATGCCCGCGTAATTAAGACATGCAAACGTGTGCGCATGCAGTTTCCACTGGATCTTGTTAGACATTAAAGTTGACAAAGGAACAATTAAAGTACTTGACTCACTACTGAAAGAATAAAAAGACTACACCATGGTGAAGGGGATAGTCAACAGGTAATTTCAATCATTATTAACTATATCTTGGCCTATTTTGTTCGTCATTTCCTGATATGAACTATTTAATAACCCCTTTATTAATTTTCTTTGCCGGTGGGCAGGGCTTGGGCAAAGTTCATCAAGGTGATTCCAGGCAAATAGGCAAAAAAGTTGTTTTGGTATCGACCAAAGGTAATTAAGTAATTAGTACTAGCTAGCTAGCTAGCTACCATCTCTTTAATTCTTATTTCAATACCATTAATTAATTATCATGCTTGATTAATCATTATCTGATTCAATTCCATTCTCGTAAAGGCCCTGAAGCAGGCGCCGGCGAATGATCTGTGTGCATTCTATGTTTGCGAGAACATTCACATGATGGCGTCCGAAAGGAGCAGATCTCAAAGACAGGACTGGGTACGTTTGTCAGAACACTATTCACACTATTATCAATATCTAGTCACACAACTAATACACATGCATATTGATCTCCTTCTTAACAGTTCAGAGAGGTGCGGGAGCAGCTCCTACTAGCTGAGCACATACTTGCACTTCAAGAGGAAATAGCGGGATTTTTGCTCGACCAGGTCATAGATCCCAAAGGAGAATACTATTACCCGCTAACACCCCCATGAACCACTTGTCATCATGCTTCGAAGGCATCAAGGCAACATGTAGGAGAAATTGTATATGTATATACATGTGTATGTGTGAATAATTAATGGTGTTGGTTGTGAGACATTCGATGATATATATTTATATATATATGCGGTTCTACGTACGAGAAAATCTATTTATATATATGCATAACGTGTACAATTTGTAGTATCGTAAAATACCAACAAACAAAAAAGAATTAATTGGAAAACACAAAATTAATGGAAAATAAAACCAACCCCCCCCCCCAAACATTTAGTACCGGTTGGTGTTACCAACCGGTACTAATGGTCTACCAGCACCCGGCCTGGCCCGTGCCACGTGGTGGTACTTTAGCGCCGTTTCGTGAGGAACCGGTACTAATTTGGGGGGGGGGGGGCTTTAGTCCCCACTCTTTAGTGCCAGTTGCCGAAACGGCACTAAAGGCCGTTACGAACCGACGCTAAAGCCCGGTTCTGCACTAGTGTATCTCGGCTTCCAGTCAAAGGAAATAGTAATTGATATGCTACATCACACAGGTTGGTACTGGTCTTTATCCTGATTATTGTGCTTGTCATATGTATTGGTAATTTGGTATTCTACTACTGTTTGCCGATTTCATAAAGGAGTAATTTGGAGCCTGAACTCGCAGGCAAATCATTACATCGGGTGATTTCAGTAGAACTGCACAAAATGATCAGATGGTAGGTACTTATGCTGCTGCTATGTACTCCAAAGTTCACTCAGACAAGCATCAATGTTTACAAGAAGAAGTGCCTATATTCATTCGAGTATCAACCGGCGTCAACCAATTGTCAATCTCCAAGTATTAGGAGAGTGAACACAAAAAATATTTCTTGGTGCATAGCCCAGAAAAACGCAGTCCAGTCTTTGGTCCCAACTTGTGCCTTTTGGTTATCGGCACATATGGTAGCGAACTATATGGCATGGAGTCTAAAGATTCCAGACAAGTTGGTTGACGTGTATATTCATCTGGCACTTAATTAGTCTGCACGCCAAGGATGCTCCATTTCAATTGAACTGCACAAAAAATTTGGGTGGTTCATTTTCTCAACCGCCTCCTTTCTCATCTGCAATGTAGAATTTTGGCGAGATACAGGACCAAGATGAGCCAGTAAACTAGTTGGATGAAAGTAGTGGCCAAGTTGCTCAAACCTCCCTCGGCACGAGGCCACTATTTGAGGATAAACCTACAAGCAAAGTTTAGATTGTATGTGCTGCCTCTTATGTACTCGAAAATTTACTCATACAAGAACTAATTTTAGCAAGAAGTACCTCCCATTGAATACCATTTACTAGTCTGTACCCTAGTTAATTAAAGTTCATCCATGGATGATATTGGTTGTGATCTCAATCATTTGGATGCATAAACATACTGAACATGTGTATATCTGCATCTTTTTGTGAATTATGTATGAATATTGTTGTGTGATCTATCAATCATTTGGATGCATAGATATGCTGAGCTTGTGTATATATGAATCTTTTGAGTTGTTGATAGTGAATGTTGGCTATGAATATGAACATGTCCTATGAACCTGAGTTTGATACGAATGTTTACCTTTTCAGTTGTATTTGTGTGTGAACTTGTTAGAATGCCTACTGTGGACTATGCGACGTGTGGGTGTCAACGGCACACCTTCTTCCTGAGAAGAATTGCACCTGCTTTGTTAGGGTAGCAACGGTGCATCAGCTCTTCTTAATCTTTTTATTACTTTGTCTTACCCTCTCCCCCGCTCAACCCCTGCCGTAATGTTTTCAGCCTCAAAACAAACATAGTACTGCGTTGTTTTTGGGGCTTGATGAAAAATCGAGTGCTGGTTTCTGTAGGTTGGCCTGCCCAGCAAATGGGCTGCTAGTCCACCACGAAAGACTTGGAGGCCAAAAATACAAGTTGTATGGTGCAGAGGCAAGTAAAAAACACTATCAAGAGCCATCCACTAAAGAAAAAAAAACACTCCAGATGTGCTTCTTCAATCGTGCCGCAAGCCCACTCTTTAATCTAGTTCGCTTGGGGATCTGGTATCATTTTTTTCAGAGGGTGAACAAGTATCAGCTAGGCCTAGGTTTTGTATTTTAACATGCATAGCCCACGACATACGGAGATAGTGGTTTCAACTTATTTCTTGAGGTCCATACCAGCCTATGGGCTTTTTCTAAAAGATCGGCAGCCTAATGTATTTTTTAATAAAATGTAGGTCTCTGTTCTATTTATCTATATATAAGAATAATAATGATGTGTCCAATTTATGTTTTCCCTTCTAACCACATTATATATATTTATATTATTACTATTATCGTATATTTTATAGAGACTTATATATACATTATAAAAACATCACACGTGTTATTAACTTATAAAAGTAAATGTTTAACGGAAGTTGGCAAGGAAAATCCTGGTTGTTTTTGACTCACAGGCAAGGAAAATCCTGGTGATTGCGTACAAAAGCTTGCGAAGATTTTAAGGACCAATTTAATAATAACGCGCTCATTTTTATTTTGAGAAATATATATATATAATGTGCCTCTCCGGTTTATTCTTTGATATTAATTGCTCCTTCTAACATAACATTATATATATAACGAGCCCACCTAATACGTGTATTTCAAGGAAGTGCAAATGGGCTGGGATTTCTTAGAAAATATAAATGGGCCTGATTGATGTGAAATTATTTGTTCACCCAGCCCATTAAATGGACTGTACATTCTAGAAAACATGGGTTAAATATGTGCCACATTTTTGCAGGCTGACATGTGGGCCAATAGGTCGAAGCCTATGCAGGATGTTGTCAACTTGGTCAACAAATGATTGTGTCATCCACAGCCATTGGATTTATATCCAATGGCCGGCATGCACCTTCAATCTCTCGTCTTCTTCCTCCAGCGTCGCCGGGACCGCCTGGTCCGGCCTCCGGTGGCTAGCGGCTCTGCTTAGCACGCATCGTTGCGAAGCGCTACCCCACCGCCGGCTAGGCTATCCCTCCACCCCTCGACACCTCCTGTTATTCTCCACAGACTGCAGCCCCATGCCGCAACAGAATCAGTTATAACCCTTCTCCTCCTTTCAATCTGCGACTCCACTGCTGTGTCTTCCCATCCCTGAGTCGTTCCCGTCCGGGGCCTCGCCGTCGTCCACTGCCTCGCTGCGCTCGGTGCGGCGTGGTCAACAAACGAGAGTCATCGAAAGAGGACTGTACGTGGAGAGCCTGACGGCTGGGGCCCACGAGGTCCATGGTTGCACGCAAGGAAAGTTCCTCCTTATTAAGATGAAAAAATGTTTCCTCCACCTGACAGCTGGGACCCACCGGTTGTATCTTTGCACGAAAGGAAGTTCCTCCCTGTTTTGCGAAAAAATTATTCATCCCGTTGACAGCTGGGACCCGTCAGATTTGTTGGCTGACTTGTGGGCCTACTAAGCGGACGTGTATGCACGGCTTTGTTAACTTAATCAACAAATGATTCTAGCAGCTGGACCATTGGATGTTAATCCAACAGCCGTGCTCCTTCTTCAACCTCTGTTCTTGCTCCTGTCTCCCGTGGGCGGCACCGCGGCTGTGCTGCCGTGCACCCGAACCAGTGAAGTTTCCCATTCCTATCCATCTGCGACTCCACTGCCCCGTCTTCCTCATCTCCGGGTCGTTCCAGTCTGGGTGCACTCGGCACAGTGTGGTCAACGTGGTCAACAACCGAGAGTCATCGGAAGATGATTGTACGTGAGAGGTTGAAAGTGGGGACGCACCACGCCCATGGACGCATGCATGCAACGGAACACGGCGTGGTCAACGTGATCAAAGAATGACTTCCATCGGAAGTATACTGTACGTCGAGAGTCTGACAGCTGGGTCCATGGCCGCAGCAAGGAAGTGCCTCCTTATTACGCGGAAAATAATGATTCCTCCAACTGACAGCAGGGACCCACTGGACGGGCCACCGTATTTTGCGAAAAAAACATTTGCCCCCTGACTGTTGGGACCCACCTGACGGGCCACCATATTTCACGAAAAAATGTCCCCCGCTGTCAGCTCGGACCCACCGGAAGTGCCTCCTTATTAAGAATAAAAAAATGAATACTCCCGCTGCTAGCTGGGACCCACCTTGGTGGGAGGCTGACTTGTGGGCTGATACGTCTCCAACGTATCTATAATTTTTTATTGTTCCATGCTATTATATTACCCCTTTTGGATGTTTATGGGCTTTATTTTACTCATTTATATCATTTTTGGGACTAACCTACTAACCGGAGGCCCAGCCCGTATTGCTGTTTTTTTGCCTATTTCAGTATTTCGAAGAAAAGGAATATCAAACGAGTCCAAACGGAATGAAACCTTTGGATGCATGATTTTTGGAACGAACGTGATCTAGAGGACTTGGAGTGCAAGACAAGAAGCAGCCTGCTACCTCTTGAGCACTGCGTTGGATTTCCCCGAAGAGGAGATGATGATGCAGTAAAGTAGCATAAGTATTTCCCTCAGTTTTGAGAACCAAGGTATCAATCCAGTAGGAGGCCACACACAAGTCCCTTGTACCTGCACAAAATGATAGCTACTCACAACCAACGCGATTAGGGGTTGTCAATCCCTTCACGGTCACTTACGAGGGTGAGATCTGATAGAGATGATAAATAATATTTTTGCTATTTTTGATATAGACATGCAAAGTGAAAAGTAAAAGGCAAAGTAAAAACAAAGAAGGTATTAAAGTAATGGAGATTGATATGATGAGAATAGACCCGGGGGCCATAGCTTTCACTAGTGGCTTCTCTCAGGATCATAAGTATTCTACGGTGGGTGAGCAAATTACTGTTGAGCAATTGATAGAATTGAGCATAGTTATGAGTATATCTAGGTATGATCATGTATATAGGCATCACGTCTGAGACAAGTAAACCGAAACAATTCTGCATCTACTACTATTACTCCACTCATCGACCGCTATCTAGCATGCATCTAGAGTATTAAGTTAAAAACAGAGTAACACCTTAAGCAAGATGACATGATGTAGAGGGATAACTTCATGCAATATGGTAAAAACCCCATCTTGTTATCCTCGATGGCAACAATACAATACGTGCGTTGCAACCCTTTCTGTCACTGGGTAAGGACACCACAAGATCGAACCCATAGCTAAGCACTTCTCCCATGGCACGAAAGATCAATCTAGTAGGCCAAACCAAACGGATAATTCGAAGAGACTTGCAAAGATAACAAATCATACATAAAAGAATTCAAAGAAGATTCAAATATTATTCATAGATAAGCTGGATCATAAACCCACAATTCATCGTCTCAACAAACACACTGCAAAATGAAGATTACATCGAATAGATCTCCACAAGAGAGGGGGATAACATTGTATTGAGATCCAAAAAGAGAGAAGAAGACATCTAACTACTAACTATGGACCCGTAGGTCTGAGGTAAACTACTCACACTTCATCGGAGAGGCTATGGTGTTGATGTAGAAGCCCTCCATGGTGGATGCCCCCCCAGGCGGAGCTCCGGAACAGGCCCCAAGATGGGATCTCGTGGATACAGAAATTTGCGGCGGTGGAATTAGATTTTTGGCTCCCTCTTTGATCTGTCGGGGGTACGTAGGTATATATAGGAGGAAGGAGTAGGTCGGTGGAGCAACAGGGGGCCCACGAGGTAGAGGGGCGCGCCCAGGGGGAGGGCGCGCCCCCCACCCTCTTGACCGGCTCGGTTGTTCCTTGGAGCAGGGTCCAAGTCTCCTGGATCACGTTCGGTGAGAAAATCACGTTCCCGAAGGTTTCATTCCAATTCGATTCCGTTAGATATTTTGTTTCTTCGAAACACTGAAATAGGCAAAAAACAGCAATTCTGGGCTGGACCTCCGGTTAATAGGTTAGTCCCAAAAATAATATAAAAGTGGAAAATAAATCCCAATATAGTCCAAAACAGTAGATAAAGTAGCATGGAGCAATCAAAAATTATAGATACGTTGGAGACGTATCATAGCCGAGGCAGCCACGAGATAGGAGGGCGCCCCCCCCTATAGGGTGCGCCCCCCTGTCTCGTGGGCCCCTCGGGCGGCCACCGACGTACTTCTTCCTCCTATATAAGCCTAAGTACCCCGAAAACATCCAGGGAGCACCCGAAACACAATTTCCACCGCTGTAACCTTCTGTATCCGCGAGATCCCATCTTGGAGCCTTCGCCGGCGCTCTGCCGGAGGGGGAATCAACCACGGAGGGCTTCTACATCAACACCATAGCCCTTCCGATGAGTTGTGAGTAGTTTACCATAGACCTTCGGGTCCATATTTATTATCTAGATGGCTTCTTCTCTCTTTTTGGATCTCAATACAATGTTCTCCCCCTCTCTTGTGGAGATCTATTCGATGTAATCTCTTTTTGCGGTGTGTTTGTCGAGATCCGATGAATTGTGGGTTTATGATCAAGTTTATCTATGAGAAATATTTGAATCTCCTCTGAATTCTTTTATGTATGATTGAGTTATCTTTGCAAGTCTCTTCGAATTATCAGTTTGGTTTGGCCTACTAGATTGATCTTTCTTGCCATGGGAGAAGTGCTTAGCTTTGGGTTCAATCTTGTGTTGTCCTTTCCCAGTGACAGCAGGGGCAGCAAGGCACATATTGTATTGTTGCCATCGAGGATAAAAAGATGGGGTTTATATCATATTGCATGAGTTTATCCCTCTACATCATGTCATCTTGCTTAATGCGTTACTCTGTTCTTTGTGAACTTAATACTCTAGATGTAGGCAGGAGTCGGTCGATGTGTGGAGTAATAGTAGTAGATGCAGGCAGGAGTCGGTCTACTTGTTGCGGACGTGATGCCTATATACATGATCATGCCTAGATAATCTCATAATTATTCGCTTTTCTATCAATTGCTCGACAGTAATTTGTTCACCCACCATAATACTTATGCTATCTCAAGAGAAGCCTCTTGCAAAACCTATGCCCCCTGGGTCTATCTCTTATCATATTTCTTCCAATCTACTTTTATTTGCATCTTTACCTTTTGCATCTATATTATAAAATACCAAAAATATATTTATCTTATCATACTATCTCTATCAGATCACACTTTCGCAAGTGGCCGTGAAGGGATTGACAACCGCTTTATTGTGTTGGTTGCGAGTTCTTTGTTTGTTTGTGTAGGTGCGTGGGACTTTTGAGGAGCCTCCTACTGGATTGATACCTTGGTTCTCAAAAACTGAGGGAAATACTTACGCTACTCTGCTGCATCACCCTTTCCTCTTCAAGGAAAACCAATGCAAGCTCAAGACGTAGCAAGAAGGATTTCTGGCGCCGTTGCCGGGGAGGCTTCCACCAAGTCAAGTCAAGATTCGACCTCCCGCCAATGTGCAATTTTTGGCGCCGTTGTCGGGGAGGTCTTCGCTCAAGTCAAGACATACCAAGTACCCATCACAAACTCATCTCCCTCGCAGTTACATTATTTGCCATTTGCCTCTCGTTTTCCTCTCCCCCACTTCACCCTTGCCGTTTTATTCGCCCTCTTTTTCCCAATCTCCTCCTCTCTCTTTTGCTTGCCTTTTTCTGTTTGCTTGTGTGCCTATTCGTCCTTATGGCTTTGCCTAAGAATACCAACCTCCTTCTTAGAAGGATGGATGAGATTGGATCAAATATTAGAAGCTTTATGAATTTGCAAATTGAGCATAATAATTTCTTTAGAAAAGAGCTTAAAGAACAAAAAAGGGTTTTTGAGTTTTATGAATAAGGAGCTTGATGATATGGACAAATAATTTTTTCGTGTGAACTCTCAAATTACCCAGCTTGAAAATGCTATAGCCAAAATTTCTGATAAGCAAGCTACCTTAGTCAATAAGATGGCTGCCAAACCAGAAAAGTTAGATGAAAATAATGATGAGGATCTTAAAGTTATTGATGTGTCTCCTATTAGATCTTTGTTTTGCAATATGAATCTTGATAATAATGGGACTGGAGATGAGTCAACTTTACGTAGAAGGCGTCCCAAGAATTCGGAGTTTTTAGATCTTGATGCTAAATTTGGTAAAAGTGGGATTGGAGAGGTCATGACTTTAAATAGGATTGAACCCACTATCTCAGATTTCAAGGAATTTGATTATGATAATTGTTCTTTAGAAGGTTGTATTTCCTTGTTGCAATCCGTTGTTAATTCTCCTCATGCTTATAGTCAAAATAAAGCTTTTACCAAACATATCGTTGATGCCTTGTTGCAATCTTATGATGAAAAACTTAATTTGGAAGTTTCTATACCTAGAAAACTTAATGATGAGTGGGAACGTACTATAAAGATTATAATTAAAGATCATGAGTGTTTTTCTTTGTGTGATTTGGGTGCTAGTGTTTCCATGATTCCAAAAACTTTATGTGATATTCTAGGTTTCCATGATCTTGATGATTGCTCTTTAAATTTGCACCTTGCGGATTCCACCATTAAAAAGCCAATGGGAAGGATCAATGATGTTCTCATTGTTGCAAATAGAAATTTGGTGCCCGTAGATTTTATCGTTCTTGATATAGATTGCAATCTTTCATGCCCTATTATTCTTGGTAGACCTTTCCTTAGAACGATTGGTGCGATTATTGATATGAAGGAAGGGAATATTAGATTCCAATTTCCATTAAAGAAAGGCATGGAGCACTTTCCAAGAAAGAAAGTCAAATTACCTTATGAATCGATCATGCGAGCTACTTATGAATCAAGTGCCAAAGATGGCACTACTTAGATCTATCTTCGCTTTTAGTCCTAGCTAGGGGCGTTAAACGATAGCGCTAGTTGGGAGGCAACCCAATTTTCTTTGTGTTTTTTGTGTTTGTTCCTGTTTAGTAATACATTTTGCATCTACCTTCTATTTAGATGTATTTTTATCTTTTAATTAGTATTTGTGCCAAGTAGAACCTATAGGATAACCTATGATGATAGTTGATTTGATTCTGCTGAAAAATAGAAACTTTGCACGCACCAATTTAATTTTCTTAAATCACAAAAACGTGCTTTGGCGTTGATTATTTTTGATGCTGATCAATAGACAAATTGTACAGGACTTCCTATTTTGGTAGGATTTTTAGAGTTCCATAAGTTTGCGTTAGTTACATATTGCTACAGAATGTTCTGTTTTTGACAGATTCTGTTTTTCGTGTGTTGTTTGCTTATTTTGATGCATCTATGACTAGTCAAATAGTTTATAAACCATAGAGAAGTTGGAATACAGTAGGTTTAACACAAAAATAAATAAATAATGAGTTCATTACAGTACCTTATGTGGTGGTTTTGTTTTCTTTCACTAACGGAGCTTATAAGATTCCCTGTTGAGTTTTGTGTTGTGAAGTTTCCAAGTTTTGGGTAAACCTTTTATGGACTATGGAATAAGGAGTGGCAAGAGCCTAAGCTTGGGGATGCCCATGGCACCCCAAGATATTCAAGAATAGCCAAAAGCCTAAGCTTGGGGATGCCCCGGGAAGGCATCCCCTATTTCGTCTTCGTTCATTAGTAACTTTACTTGGAGCTATATTTTTATTCGCCACATGATATGTGTTTTGCTTGGAGCGTCGTGTATTATATTAGTATTTGCTTTTTAGTTTACCACAATCATCCTTGATGTACACACCTTTTGGGAGAATCCTATTTGATTAGAATTTATTAGAATATGCTATGTGCTTCACTTATATCTTTTGAGCTTGATAGTTTTTGCTCTAGTGCTTCACTTATATCTTTTACAGCACGGTGGTGGCTTGATTTTATAGAAATTGCTAGTCTCTCATGCTTCACTTATATTATTTTGAGAGTCTTTTAGAACAGCATGGTATTTTCTATGGTTACAAAATTGGTCCTAGAATGGTAGGCATCCAAGTTGGGTATAATAAACACTATCATAGAAAGTGAATTGGATGCTATGATCAATTTGATACTTGATAATTGTTTTGAGATATGGAGGTAGTGATATTAAAGTCATGCTAATTGGTTGATTATGAATTTAAAGAATACTTGTGTTGAAGTTAGCAAGTCCCGTAGCATGCACGTATGGTTAAAGTTGTGTAACAAATTTGAAACATGAAGTGTACCTGGCTTGTGCATCCTTATGAGTGGCGGTCGGGGACGAGCGATGGTCTTTTCCTACCAATCTATCCCCCTAGGAGCATGCACGTAGTGCTTGATTTTTAATGACTTATAAATTGTTGCAATAAGTATATGAGTTCTTTTGACTAATGTTGAGTCCATGGATTATACGCACTTTTACCTTTCCACCATTGCTAGCCTCTTCGGTATCGTGCATTGCCCTTTCTCACCTTGAGAGTTAGTGCAAACTTCGCCGGTGCATCCAAACCCCATGATACGATACGCTCTATCACACATAAACCTCCTTATATCTTCCTCAAAACAGCCACCATACCTACCTATTATGGCATTTCCATAGCCATTCCGAGATATATTGCCATGCAACTTTCCATCGTTCCGTTCATCATCATCATGACATACTTTATTTTTGTCATATTGCCATTGCATGATCATGTAGTTGACATGGTATTTGTGGCAAAGCCACCATGCATTATTTTTCATACATGTCACTCTTGATTCATTGCACCATCCCGGTACATCACCGGAGGCATTCATATAGAGTCATATCTTGTTCAAGTTTTGAGTTGTAATTCATATGTTGTAATCAATGAAAGTGTGATGATCATCATTATTAGAGCATTGCCCAAAAAGAAAGAAAAAAGAAAAGAAAAAGAAGAAAGGCCAAAAAAAAAGAAAGGCCCAAAAAAAGAAAAAAAAGAAATAAATAAAAAGGGAAATGTTACTATCTCTTTTTCCACACTTGTGCTTCAAAGTAGCACCTTGTTCTTCATGTAGTGAGTTTCATATATTGTGCTTCAAAGTAGCACCATGTTTTTCATATAGTGAGTCTCATAAGTTGTCTTTTTCACACTAGTGGGAATTTTTCATTATAGAACTTGGCTTGTATATTCCTACGATGGGCTTCCTCAAATGCCCTAGGTCTTCATGAGCAAGCAAGTTGGATGCACACCCACTAGTTTTCTTTTGTTGAGCATTCATTTATAGCTAAGTGCATCCGTTGCATGGCAATCCCTACTACTCATGTTGACATCAATTGATGGGCATCTCCATAGCCCGTTGATTATCCTCGTCAATGTGAGACTTTCTCCTTTTTTGTCTTCTCCACACAATCCCCATCATCATATTCTATTCCACCCATAGTGCTATATCCATGGCTCACCCTCATGTATTGCGTGAAGGTTGAAAAAGTTTGAGATTATTTAAGTATGAAAAAATTTCTTGGATTGTCATCGGGGGTATAGAAGTTGGGAACATCTTTGTGTGACGAAAATGAAGCATAGCCTAACTATATGATTTTGTAGGGATGAACTTTCTTTTGCCATGTTATTTTGAGAAGACATGATTACTTTGATTAGTATGCTTGAAGTGTTACTATTTCTTCTATCAATATGAACTTTTATTTTGAATCATTTGGATCTGATCATTCATGCCACAATAAAGAAAATTACATTGAGAATTATGCTAGGTAGCATTCCACATCAAAAATTTCTTTTTTATCATTTACCTACTCGAGGACGAGCAGGAATTAAGCTTGGGGATACTTGATACGTCTCCAACGTATCTATAATTTTTTATTGTTCCATGATATTATATTACCCCTTTTAGATGTTTATGGGCTTTACTTTACACATTTATATCAAGTTTGGGACTAACCTACTAACCGGAGGCCCAGCCCGTATTGCTGTTTTTTGCCTATTTCAGTATTTCGAAGAAAAGGAATATCAAACAGAGTCCAAACGGAATGAAACCTTCGGAGGCGTGATTTTTGGAACGAACATGATCCAGAGGACTTGGAGTGCAAGTCAAGAAGCAGCCGAAGCGGCCACGAGATAGGAGGGTGCCCCCCCTATAGGGCACGCCCCCTGTCTCGTGGGCCCCTCGGGCGGCCTCCTACATACTTCTTCCTCCTATATAAGCCTACGTACCCCAAAAACATCCAGGGAGCACCCGAAACACAATTTCCACCACCGTAACCTTCTGTATCCGCGAGATCCCATCTTGGAGCCTTTGCCGGCGCTCTGCCGAAGGGGGAATCGACCACGGAGGGCTTCTACATCAACACCATAGCCCTTTCGATGAGTTGTGAGTAGTTTACCACAGACCTTCGGGTCCATAGTTATTAGCTAGATGGCTTCTTCTCTCTTTTTGGATCTCAATACAATGTTCTCCCCCTCTCTTGTTGAGATCTATTCGATGTAATCTCTTTTTGCGGTGTGTTTGTCGAGATGCGATGAATTGTGGGTTTATGATCAAGTTTATCTATGAGAAATATTTGAATCTCCTCTGAATTCTTTTATGTATGATTGAGTTATCTTTGCAAGTCTCTTCGAATTATCAGTTTGGTTTGGCCTACTAGATTGATCTTTCGTGCCATGGGAGAAGTGCTTAGCTTTGGGTTCAATCTTGCGATGTCCTTTCCCAGTGACAGTAGGGGCAGCAAGGCATGTATTGTATTGTTGCCATCGAGGATAAAAAGATGGGGTTTATATCATATTGCATGAGTTTATCCCTCTACATCATGTCATCTTGCTTAATGCGTTACTCTGTTCTTTGTGAACTTAATACTCTAGATGCAGGCAGGAGTCGGTTGATGTGTGGAGTAGTAGTAGTAGATGCAGGCAGGAGTCGGTCTACTTGTTGCGGACGTGATGCCTATATACATGATCATGCCTAGATAATCTCATAATTATTCGCTTTTCTATCAATTGCTCGACAGTAATTTGTTCACCCACCGTAATACTTATGCTATCTCGAGAGAAGCCTCTAGTGAAACCTATGGCCCCCAGGTCTATCTCTTATCATATTTGCTTCCAATCTACTTTTATTTGCATCTTTACTTTTTGCATCTATATTATAAAATACCAAAAATATATTTATCTTATCATACTATCTCTATCAGATCTCACTTTCGCAAGTGGCCGTGAAGGGATTGACAACCCCTTTATTGCGTTGGTTGCGAGTTCTTTGTTTGTTTGTGTAGGTGCGTGGGACTTTTGAGGAGCCTCCTACTGGATTGATACCTTGGTTCTCAAAAACTGAGGGAAATACTTACGCTACTCTGCTGCATCGCCCTTTCCTCTTCAAGGAAAACCAACGCAAGCTCAAGACGTAGCATGGGCCCACTAAGTTTACGGGGACGGAGGGCTTTGTCAACTTAGTCAATATGAACGATTCTAGATGTAGTGACCGTACGATGTCCATCCAACGGCGATCGTGCTTCTTCAACCTCTGGTCTTCTTGCTCCAGCCGCCAAAAGCAGCGCCGATCGTGCCGCCTGCTCCTATCTCCCGTGGCCGGCTGTGATGCCACGAAGGCCTCACCGCCCCCTACTACTACCGCCGCTGGCCAGGCCATCCCTTGACTCACCCACACCCCCTGTTATTCTGCGGCGATGGCAGCCTCACACCACAGCCGAACGAGTGAACCCTCATACTCCTCTATGCGTGGGCATCCACTGTCGTGTCTTCCCCGGCTCCGCGTCGTCCTCTTCCTAGGCCTCGCCGTCGTCCACCGTCGTGGTGCTCTCGGTGCGGCGTGGTCAATGTGGTCAACGACCGACTTCCATCGGAAGAGTACTGTACGTGGAGAGGCTGACAGCTGGGTCCATGGCCACAACCCAGTTTTTTTTGTGATTTTCCAAGTACGTCGCATTGTGAAGCATGTTGGGCTGCAAATCTTTCAAGACGAGGAGAGCTTTCATTCGGTTGGCCGAGAAAATGGCCCATCAGTAATAAGAAATGGGTTGTACATTTTTAAAACACATCAAACCGGTAATTAGTTTCAAATATATTTTTTCCATTTCGAGATTTCAAATTACATTAATTTTTATGCATGGAGAATTTGTTGGATTTTATATTGATATACATTTATTTTTAAAATCAGTTTGAATGTGAGTCAAAATTTCGGGATTAAAAACAGTTCGGACCGCTTCGAAATATGCAAAATTTCGTATAATTTTTTAGCCGTGGCCACAATATGGGCTGTAATGCTAACAAAAAGAATATGGGCTAAAAGACCTTAAGAATTAGCAAATGGGCTGTAAATTATTGGAAATAATGGCAGATGGGCTATATGATGTTTTCCACAGCTTTGAGGCTTTCCAAAAAAAGGTTGACGCACAAGCAGTGACTATTGGATGTCCATCCAATGGCCGTCGTGCTTCTTCAATCTCTTGTCTTCCTGCTCCAGCTAGTCAAACAAGCGCCGGCGGGACTGCCTGCTCCCTCCTCCCCGCGGCCGGCTGTGCTGCCGTGCATGCCTCACCGCCCCACCGTACTCCCATCGCTGGCCTAGCCATCCCTCTACTCACCCACACCTGTTGTTATTCTTCGGCGACGGCAGACGAACCAGTAAACCCTCGTATAGTCGTACTCCCCTCCGCGTGGGAAACAACTGCCGAGTCTTCCCTGCCTCCATGTTGTTCCCTTCCTAGGCCTCGCCATCGTCCACCGCCCTGGTGCTCTCAGCGTGGCCTGGTCAACGTGGTCAACGATCGACATGCATCTGAAGTGGACTGTACGTGGAGAGGCCGACAGCTGGGTCCACGGACGCATGCAAGAAAATGCCTCCTTATTACGCGCAAAATAATGATTCCTCCACCTGACATCAGGGACCCAACGAAAGGGCCTCTGTATTTCGCGAAAAAAACATTACTGCCGCTGACAGCTCGGACCCACCAGCTATATCTTCGTACGCAAGGAAGTGCCTCCTTATTACGCACAAAAAGATGAATACTCCCCTTGTTAGCTGGGACCTAGTATAGTGGCAGGCTGACTTGTGGGCGTACTAAGTTGACGGGGACGGAGGGCTATGTCAACTTAGTCAATATGCATGATTCTAGCTCCAGTGACCGTACGATGTCCATCCAACTGCCGTAGTGCTTCTTCAACCTCTGGTCTTCTTGCTCCAGCTGCCAAACCAGCGCCAGTCGTGCCTCGTGCTCCTTCCTCCCGTGGCCGGCTGCGATGCGGCGGAGGCCTCACCGCCCCTACTACTCCCACCGCTGGCCAGGCCATCCCTCTACTCACCCACACCCCCTGTTATTCTATGGCGACGGCAGCCTACACTGCAGCGAACCAGTGAACCCTCGTACTCCTCTACGCGTGGGCATCCACTGCCGCGTCTTCCCCGGCTCCGCGTCGTCCCCTTCCTAGGCCTCGCCGTCGTCCACCGCCCTAGTGCTCTCGGCGCGGCGTGGTCAACGTGGTCAAGGAACGGCTTCCATTGGACGTGGAATGTACGTGGAGAGGCTGGCAGCTGGGTCCACGGCCGCTGCAAGGAAGTGCCTCCTTATTACGCGCAAAATAATTATTCCTCCACCTGACAGTAGGGACCCACCGGATGGGCCACCATATTTCACGAAGAAAATGTTTCCCCCTGACTACTGGGACCCACGAGCTACATCTTTGCACACAAGGAAGTGCGTCCGGGCAAAAAAAATGATTCGCCCCCTGACTGCTGGGACCCACCAGCTACATCTTCGCACACAAGGAATTGCCTGATAGTCGGGACCCACCTGGTCGAAGCGTACGTAGCGTTGTCATTCTGGTCGCAAACGTGTACGTACATATATACTGGTGGATGTAAAGGCGCGCACGTGTCGATGTAGAGGCGCGCACGTAGCATGTACACGTACGTACAGCGGCCAGTGTGCAAGAAAGAAAATACGGCCACGTATGTGTACATACGGGTGGGGGTCTCGAACGCCTACTCGCGCATACGTATGGCCAGGGCTTGTGTACATGGCTGGGTCGGAACGGAGAAACAACATCGTCGTCGTGTTCATGGGGAGGCAACGACATGCGTCGTGTTCATGCGAAGGCAACGGAATGCGTCGTGTTCATCGGGAGGCAACGAAACGCATGGGAGCCAACCGACTGGGTCGGAATGGAATGCGTCGTCGTGTTCATTGGGAGGTCTTGGACGGAACAGGCGATGGAAACAAGGCCTCGCGTACCGCAGAACGGAGGAAGCGACCTTGTGTTCGACCAGCCACGTTCTAAACGGGATCCTATTCATCGGGAGGGGTCTGGCGTATCGCAAAACGGAGGAAACGGACCTCCTACGGTAGAAACGGGGGTCCTGTTGATCGGGAGGGGTGTGGCGTACCGCAAAACAGACGAAACGTACTTGTGTTGGAGCGCTACGGTCGAAACGGGGGTCCTGTTCATCGGGACGGGTGTGGCGTACCGGAAAACGGGACTCCACGGGATATTGTTCATCTCCACCGTCGACCTCCTCCAGCCTCCACGGGCTACCGTCGACCTCCTCCAGCCTCCACGGGCTCATGTTCATCTAGCCTCCACAGCGCTACTCCACCGGCTACTGTTCAACCACCCCTCCACGGGCACCCCTCCACCATCTAGTGTTCATCCAGCCCTCCACGGGGTCGTCCTGTTCATCTAGCCGTCCACACCACGGGGTCCTGCTCATCCAGAGGCAACGCCACCGCTCACTGTTCATCCAACCCCCCCCCACCCCCCCACACACACACAACGCTCACTGTTCATCCAGAGAGGCAGCATCGATCAACTTCAGTTAGTAGCAGTAGCGAACAAATCGCTCGATTGGGTTCAGTTAACAGCCATCGATTGATCGCTCGGGTTCAGTAACGCATAGCCTGCAGTGCAACCGCTCGGGTTCAGTTAGATCCCAACGCCTCGCTCGGGTTCAATTAGAGCCAACGCCTCGCACACACGCACATACATGTACGAGAGAAACACGCATCGCTCGCCCCCGACCGCCCATCGTAACCGGGAACGCCCCGAAATTTCATCACCCTTGCTTGTACCATGGTTTTTTCCGTCATGGACGGACCAAAGAATGTCATGCAGCTGCGTCTCCGGCCCGCCCAGGACGTAAAGCCCATTTTCTGTCATCATTTTTGTCAAAGAAGTAGGAGCCCACCACATCTATGATGATACCGGGTTTTTTCACAATTATCATCATAGAAATGGCATATATATGACAAAAAAAATTCATTCGGTCCAAAATGTCACGGATGTGTCTTTTTTTTGTAGTGGGGGCCGTAGCCAGGCCCACATCTGCCAAGACTCCACCGCCGTTCCCATGCAACTGCCAGCCCACCAACTAGGCGAGCACCTACGTGGCGACGTGCGGCCTCTAGGCCAACTCAGCAAGCACCTGCATGGTGGCATGCAAATCTTCATGAAGACTCTACCACCACGTCAACTCAGTAGCCTGCCAGCCTACATGGCACTGCACGCCTCGTTGGCCTAGACGCATGTCGAAGCAAGACGGAGCGGCAACGGATAGGACGGGCCTCGTTACCGTCCCCCAATAAAGCAAGGGGACACCTAAGGAGCGCATTTAACGCGTTCTTGTCCCGTAATGACAGGCGATAAGCTTGTACACTGTGCACCTTTCCACCTCCTGTGTGCCACTGTGGTGTCCCCTCTGACTATAAAAGGAGGCCCGAAGCATACTGGAGAGGGATTCGGATCTTTTGGACTAGTCACAGGCCATAGCTAGTTCAAGAACTCAAGAACACTCAAATATACACCAAAGCAGGACTAGGGTATTACGCATCCTCGCAGCCCGAACCTGGGTAAACAATCTTTGTGCTGGCTCCTAAACCCGCTCTTTCCACAACCTCGCACCCGCCGACCATAGTAGGGATTCCAGTGATCCCAAAGGTGTCGTTTTCCATCGTCTCTCTCTCTCTCTCTCTCTCGTGTTCTTGATTTGGCACGATCTTGACATACCGCGAGCTTTGCTACTATAGTTGGATCATATGGTGTTTCTCCCCTCTACCTTATTGTGATGAATTGAGTTTACCTTTGAGGTTTCACTATTATCGGATTGAATACTATTTTGGATTCGAGAACACTTGATGTATGTCTTGCATGAGATACCCGTGGTGACAATGGGGTGTTCTATTGATTCACTTGATGTATGTTTTGGCACTCAACTCGTGGAATCCCGAGGTGACATTGGGGTAATCTATGCATAGGGGTTGATGCACGCTTGTTTCTCCAGTAGAAATCTTGGGACACTCTATGAGGTTATTTGTGTTGGATTGAATATTATGAATCTGAAGTTGTTTGATGCATATCATATAATTGACCCACGGATACTTATGGTGACATTGGAGTATCTAGGTGACATTAGGGTTGATTGATGTGTGTCATATGGTGTTATTTTACTACAACTCTAGGGTTGTTTGTGACACTTATAGGAATAGCTCAATGGATTGATGGGAAATAATAACTTTGAGGTGGTTTCGTACCCTACAAGCAATTTCATCTTATGTTCTCTGCGATAGGAACTTTGGAGTGACTTTTGTCGCACGTTGAGGGATTGCGATATGATCTAATTATGTTATCATTGTTGAGAGAACTTGCACTAGTGAAAGTATGAACCCTAGGCATTGTTTTCAAGCATTGCAATACCGTTTTTGCTCACTTTTGTTACTAGTTACCTTGCTCTTTTTATATCTTCAGATTACAAAAACCTATATCTACTATCCATATTACACGTGTATCACCATCTCTTTGCCGAACTAGTGAACCTATACAATTTACCATTGTATTGTGTGTGTTGGGGACACAAGAGAGTCTTTGTTATTTGGTTGCAGGGTTGTTTGAGAGAGACCATCTTCATCCTATGCCTCCCATGGATTTATAAACCTTAGGTCATCCACTTGAGGGAAATTTGATACTATCCTACAAAACTCTGCTCTTGGAGGCCCAACAACGTTTACAAGGATAAAGTTGCATAGTAAACATCAAGCTCTTTTTTGGCACCGTTGTCGGGGAGGTGAGGGCTTGAAGGTGTATCTTTAGATCTTGCAATCGAATCTTTTAGTTTCTTGTTTTATCACTAGTTTAATCTATAAAAGAAAATGACAAAAAATGGAATTGAGGTCGTCTCATATGCTTCATCTTTTTAATGTCTTTTGTGAAAATGATGGAAAAGAAAATTGTGCTCAATTGCTAGAGGAAGAATGCAATAAAATGTTTGGCGTAAAATATGTGAATGATGAGCATGATTGCAATGTTGTTAGTATGAATTCTTTGAATATCCATAGTACTAATGATGATTGCACTAGTCATGATAAAACTGTTTCTTATAACCATGCCAATTTTTGTGGAGGGCAAAGAGTTTGAAATTACACAACAAAAAGGGAAGATACATTTTGCAAGAGGCATAAGCATTTAGAAACTAAATGGTTGCAAGAGAGGCTAGATTTGTGCTGAAAGATTTAATTTTTCTCTCCGTCCTTGTGAACTTTGCAATGAATGTGGTCATTTAAATCTCCAATGCAAATTGTTTCATGATCGAATCGTGTCCAAAAATAAACTGTGAAGCAGAGCCAGTTAGCAATTAATTGTGAAGCAGCGGCTGCAGTTCTGTTTATGAAAAAGCTGATCTTCCGCTTTGGTTATCCTCATAGTATCATCACTGATAATGGGACAAATTTGTCCAAAGATGCTATGAAGGAATTTTGTCAAAGAGAACATATCCGTCTTGATGTGTCTTCGGTGGCTCATCCATAGTATAATGGTCAGGCAGAACATGCTAACCAAGAGATACTACGAGGGATCAAACCCTGACTTTTGGTCCCTTTGGAACGCACACCGGGTTGTTAGGTTGAAGAGCTTCCTTCCGTACTTTGGAGTATCAGGACCACCCCCAATAGCTCAACAGGCTACACGCCCTTCTTCATGGTTTATGGTGCTGAGGCGGTTCTCCAAAGTGATATTCGTCATCACTCGCCCAGGGTGGCGGCTTATGTTGATGCGGATAATGAGACGGCCCGTCAGAATTCCCTTGATGCCTTGGATGAAGAACGTGATCTCGCAGCAGCCCAAATAGCTATTTACCAACAAGACCTGCGTCTATCATAGCCGCAGAATTCAAAGTCGGACGTTCCAAGAGGGCGACTTAGTGCTCCGTTTGATTCAAGATCAGACAGGCATGCATATGTTATCACCGCCTTGGGAAGGACCTTTTGTGGTCAGCAAAAACCTCAACAATGGGTCATATTATCTCATTGACGTACGTGAACATAATAAATCACGTACTTTTGAGGCGGAGACTAATAGGCCTTGGAACATTGCTCATCTTCCGCCTTACTACACTTGAGTCACTGGCTCTCGTCATTATACATAAATTTGTCAATGTTCGGGGCCTCTGTCGTTTCACCTCATATTTTCTGTGCATGAGCCTTTATTAATTGATGATAAAGTCACTTGGGGGCTTCCAACTCATTGAGTTTAGATTGCTTACCCTCTTGATCGGCAAATAAACTCCATATTATGGGTTAAACCGGCCTGTATGCCTGATGCTACTCCAACAGATGACCCGTCGTACTCTTGACAGCCAATCTTTTATGACCCTGAACTAGTCAAGGTTAAAATGACGGCTTATGTCACGAGAGAGCTGGCTTATAGAAAGCAAGGATAAACTCACGTGTCTGCTTGTTGCTACTCCAATATGTGACCCGCCGTACTCTTAACAGGTAATCTCTATGACCCTGAACTAGTTAAGGTTAAAACAACGGATTATGTCACGCGAGAGCCGCTCACCGGAAGAAAGGCTATTAAGAACCGCTTCATGAAAGCAAGATTTGAGCATTAAAAGGCAAATCTTTTTTGGTCATGTCTTAAAAGCCGACTTATCAATATTGAGATATCCATGTTTATATTCTCCGTTTCTATCTTCAAAAATATTTTCTTATGTTTTCTCATATGTATATGCGGACTACAAGTCCTTGTATCAAAGCGGGTCCGGGTTAGCATTGCTCACAATTGAGCTTATTATGGCCATGATCCGCAAGGTGATCCACTCCAGTTTTTTCATGACCAGGGGTCATTGGGTTATTAACCCGCCCTGGCTTTTGAATTATAAGTCGCCACTACTCAAATTGATGGACCCCTTATCGGTATATATCAAAATGTCAAGTTTGCGCCCGAATTCAAAGATGGCGCATAGAACAGATGCATATATGCACTACTACGGAAAACCCTAGTAGTAGCGCGGGTTTAATCGCCCACTAGTAGCGCGGGTGACCGCACTACTAATAAGGCGCTACACCTATTACTTAGCAGTAGTGCATGCGACATGCGCTACTGCTAATACACATAGCCGCATCATGTGTTCTTTCCCGTGCTGCTGCTAATCTAGATAGCACCAGCGTGTTTTCTATCCATCGCTACTAGTATTTTCTTTCATTTTTTTATTTTGAGTGTATTTATATGCCGTTATACAAAATTTGGTACAATACCAATTACGAGGTTTACATCATCATGTCGATAACAGTGTGTCAAATAAATGTGGATTAGGTTCAAGTGGAGGCAATATGTGGTGCATGTCAAAAGTATACTACTAATCCAAACTTGATCTAGTTTGGACTAGTAGTACTTTCGATGTGCACCACATGTTACCTCCACTTGAAACTAATCCGCCAACACAAGCTATTTAATCATCATCATAGTCATTACCACCAACAGTAGTTATTTAATCATCATAGTCATAGTGTAGCACATCATCATCTTCAAACTCATTCTAGCTAGCTAATCACCACCAACACTAGCTGCGGTAGCTATCTAATCACCACCAACACTAGCTAATAATAATCATCATAGTCATTACCACCAACACTAGCTACGTAATCACCATAGTCATAGTGTAGCACATCATCATCTTCAAACTCATTTCTAGCTAGCTAATTAATCACTCCTGCTGCTCTCTCTGAGGTAAAATAACATAAAACATTTGTAGCACTCCTTCATCAAGTTGGAGCATGCAGATGAACCTGTCTCCTAATCATTGGCTGTGCTTCTTATTGCTGCCCCCTAGTACTTCTCTATGATCGTTCACAATTTTGCTCCAGTCTTTTACTATTAAGCATTCCTCGCTATTACAAATCATGTATGCACTAAAGTGCATTGTAGGATATCTTGGCCGTAAGCTAACAATTCTCATGCAACCTTTAGTCTCGATCCAATGAGGCACAACATTGATCGGGAGTCCTTATTGAAGAAAATTGTATAGTAACATACTTAGCAATGAAGTTTAGCTTAAAAAATAATGTATGCAAAAGATGCACTGAGGACAAATAGTAAAAATCTTACCATCTTTCCTGAATAGATGTGACCGTAGTTAAGTACGAACACTATTGGTCGCACGTTTTGAGTACTAAGATTTTGAAGTCTAGAAAAATAATTTGTCTTGACAGTATGAAGATCCTCAAGCTATGAAACATAATGACTTATCTCCTCGTAGTTTAGTTCAGCCCCGAGACAGTAGTAGGTCTTGTCTACGAAGCGCTGGACATGTTTGCTTGATGGAAATAAGCTGTCAATAGAAATTAGTTGTCAACTATTTTTGAATAAACAATATCAAAGACATAAATATGGTTGAGAAACTCACATAATGGTATAACTTGAGGCGTCTGCACATCGACCCAGATGTCAATATCATCTTCTAGACGAATATCAAAGGTGATAACCATATCAAGCTCAGATGCACAAGTCTTGCATAGTGCTTGCCAAGTTTTGCATCCAAAATAGGTGTAGGTGTCTGTGTTGTATAATTTTGCATGGAAAATACAACCATGCTCGGTCTTCAAGTAAACTCTCTTTACCACCATAGTAGTTTTCCTAGGACTGAATCCTATCTTATCCAAGACAAAAACTCTTGCATGGCAGGGGATGCGCTAGTAGAATAGTAAAAAAATTAAATTATAAGTTGAAGCAAATGAAGCAAATGTCCTGCTTAATTAGTGTATCCACTTGGAAGTTCTTGTCCAGCTTGATGTTGAAGCGCCTATCATCATCTAGGAAGATTCTATCGCACAGGCCGCGCTCGTCTTTGCAGCATTTGCAAATACCGAAATCCTTTTCATCGTCAGACATTTCCTATGTTCATAGTTGAAACATTAATTGAAAATCGATCGAAGACAACTACCAGGATACTCAACACACAAATCCGGGGCACTCAATATTTCCTACATATTTTGGCACAAGTCATGCCAAAATTCACGGAAAAATACAGCATGACCTTTGCTAAAATAGGACATATCCAGCGCCTGAAATTTGCCGGAATGGAAATGAATCTACACTCCGGCAAAACATAGGCCACTCGGAGGTGTAACCTGCAAACATGACCGGACACTTGGGCAAGCACATATCCTATTTGAGCAACACAAGATATACATTTCGAAATATCTTATAGGACTCATATTGACATGAGCATTCAATAAGCAAAACCAAATCGTAAAATAAATAAGTATTCAAATTAGCATGCATTCAATAAGCGAAAGTAAATCATCTCTTGCGTTCGTACATCGTCGAATGTTATCACTAATACATCCTGAATAGTATCATACATATAACATCACTTATACAACTAAAACCCTAGGGAACGACGGGTATCGGCGCGGGCGGTGGACAGTCAAAGAGAAGGAACCATCACAGGATCATAGCTCCAGTGAGATCCCTGGAGAACCTGCCAGGTATTGGAGAACCTGTGCTCCAGCGCAAACAAGTAGCGACGGACGTGCGCGTCCTCCTCACTGACACGGTGACGTACCACCTCCGTGGGTTCCTCAAGCCTCTCGACCATCATTGGCCCACGCGACCACCACCAAAGAAGGTTCGGGTCAACAACGGGCTGACTCCTCACCAAGCTACGCCCCCCAGTAGGTAGCACCTCCCAGTACCAGCCCGGCGGAGCCCAGTCCCGGACATACCCATCTGGTCAAGCAGGTGTCCTCCACCGAGTCGACGACGAGGATGCGGGATAGGCATCATCGATGTCGATGCGGGAAAAATTGCTTTACTAAAAAATAACAACAAATGTGACATCATCAACTAGTTCTATTAATTCAACTAGTTCTTACTAAAAATAAATTTACTATAAATAAAAATAAACTAGTACCTAATTAGTACCTAGTTCTTACTAACTAATTAGTACCTAGGAACTACTGCCCTAATTACCATCTAATTTGATGAACCTAGGGGCGGAAAGTGGTAGCGGATATTCCAATTATCCAACTTAAAAGTGAAATAAGTGGTCAAATTTTACTCATTTTATGATTAATCTTAGAAATTATTATGCATTACAATAGTGTTTATTCATCATCTAAGAAAACATCCGAGCCGCATCCGTATCCAATAACATCCGCATCCGATTCGTTTCCACCCTTACATGAACCCTAACTAATTTGATGCAACTAAAATTTGAAGAACCCTCGGCAGAGGTAGGGGAGGGGGAGGAGCAGGTGTGCTCACCCCGGGTGCCTGCAGCAAGGGAGGGGCAGGCGGCGTCGAGGTCGGGATCGGGGCTTGGGCGCGCGGCGGAGGGCGGTGTCGAGGTTGGGGTCGGTGGCGGCGTCGAGGTCGGAGGCGGGGGCGGCGTCGAATCCGGGGTCGGGGGCGGCGTCGAGGGTGTGCGGAGAGCGTGCAGCGGTCGACGGGCAACGGCGGCGGCGACAGCGGAGGAGTTATATTTGGGGGAAGTGGCCGCGGGGAAGAACGAACCCCGTGGTTAAGTCAGAAGTAGCAGTAGCGCGTTACTGGAAGCGCGCTACCGCTAACTTAGCTACAACACGTTCCTCTATACACGCTACTACTACTCCTTTCTCCTTTTTCCCTTTTTCATTTATTTTTCTTCACATTTTATTTTTTCTTTCACCTTCTTCTATTTCTTTCATTTTCATTTACTTTTCTATTTGCTTTCCATTTAATTTTATATCCTTTAGCAGTAGCGCCTTTCAGCGTAAACGCGCTGCTACAAAGCAAGTAGTGGTAGCGCGGTTCGATGTAGATCGCTACTACTATGTGTAGCCTGTCGGCTAAGCCGTGGGAATTTTAGTAGTAGCACTTTTAGCATCAGGCGTGCTACTGCTATTACTTTATCTGTAGCACCGTTTACACAAGCGCGCTACCGCTACTTAGCACCAGCGTGCGTTTTTGACCCGCGCTACTGCTAAAGTTTTGTGTATAAGGTTTTCCCTAGTAGTGATGATTTGATCATCCATGCAAAGAAGCATGATCATACAGCTGTTGGATTATCAGTTCAATAACATGCACGAAGGCATGGCAAGGAAACCAATTGTTTTAAGTTAAGGCTATTACAAGGCTAAAGTTGAGCCCAAAAGTGATTCAAACTAGTTTTTAGGAGTTATATCACTCCTTTGAGCCAGCTTCTGTGCCATCCGGGTTATGCCCTACCGAGTTAACATCATCCTGGCGTCTTGCAGTGGAAGCTTCCAGGTTATCCTGTGCTGGCTCTTCTTCGCTTGCAATCTGAAGATTGTCCGACGTCTAGTTGATACCAGTTAAGGCTTCGAAGATTGCTTCATCATTCATGATAGGAGAAGGGTCAATATCAGGGGCAACGATATGCTTATGCCTTTGAGGAGTCAAATCAACAATGTTAAAAGAAGGCGCCTTGATTCGAGTGTTGCTGCTGTCATAAGCCGGCTGGTACTTCTTTAGATCTAGCTCTCGTGCAAGTTGACACGCCAAAGGCCGCATTTCCTTGACACATTTGGCGAAGTCTGCTTCACTCAAGGTAGACCCATCATCATTATATTTGGGACACCCGCCAGCCATCTCTGTTGGGTCCAGCTCTAATTGATAAGCCTTTTCCCGGCTTAGTGCGGTGATTACCCCTGCACCGGTGGCTAACAGCTTTAGTTTTTCAACTTGCTTTGACATTGTGGACAATTGATCCATCACATCTTTTATGATTGGTGGCGGCTTCTTGACATTGGATATAGCTACAAGCGCCCGAAGGCTGCCACTGTATAACTTCTCTATTAAAGAGTAGGTGGCTTTCAGCTTTGTCATGACACTTTGCCCGAGGCTGGCAATGCTGGCACCTATTATGCATTCAAAAAAAGAGTCGCCAGGCGGGTTAGTATCATATTTCTTAAGTCATTGGGCGAGTTAATTCAATTAATTACAAATCTTACTTATCAAAGATGGTGGTAGTCACTAGAGAGACATGATGTTTTAAGTCGGCCAACTTTGCAGCCACCGGCTTAAGTTGGTTCTCAGCATCTTCTGCGCGCTTCAGTAAGGAGGTATTTTTAGTTTCCAAAGTAGATATTGCAGTGTCAAAATTGGCCTTCACTTTTTTTTGAGTCCTCCAAAGAAGACTTCAAGCTTGATTCAGCTTTGGCGCGTTCCTCTTGTTCAGAGTCTAAGTTCTTTTTTAAGCCGGCCAGATCTGACTCGCCCAGACTTAACACTTCTTGCAATAATTAAACAGAGGGTTATCATCCAAAAAGAGGAGTGTGATTTTGTTGGCTTGGTTAAGTCGGCTTTTGATACAGATGTTAGGGCAAGACTATTTAAGTCCCAAGCACATTGCAAGCAATATCCTTGGCAGTTTGGGGCTAATGTAGGTCGCTCTTTTCCATTTATACTGAAGAAGACCCGGCTCATCTCAGGATGATAAGCCGGCACTTGGGGGCTCCATATGTTATCCTTTATAAGAAGTTTAAGGAACCGGCTTATCATTGACATGATAACCTGGCCCTTGGGGGCTACAAGTGATTCTTCAAAGTGATTATCCTTGAAAGAACCGGCTTATCATTGACATGATAACCCGGCCCTTGGGGGCTACATTTGATTCTTCAAAGAAATTATCCTTGAAAGTACTGGCTTATCATTTACATGATAACCCAACCCTTGGGGGCTACAATTTGGAATCTACAGATCATTCTTCAAGTCTTTACCATATTCAAAGATTTTCCTATGATCAAGACTTGGGGGCTACATACAGGGACATTATAGGAGAAAAAATTGCATACCATACTTTTTCTTCATTATACGCACCAAGCTGGCCTTCATGCCCCAGCTTGTAGTTTTTTCTGTGCTAAGTGCCTCATAGTTCGGCAGTTCAAGTTTTGTTTTTCCCTTTTCCAGCAAGGGCGACACTTCTTTGGCTGAGTGCTTACCTAGCACGATGGAGGTCTTGGGTGTTTTCTAACTCGCCCCAATAGTATCAATATCATCAGTATTCTCTTTACGAGGGGCTTCTTCAGTTGACTTGATAGGAGTTGAAGAAGGAATTGGACTTGGAAGGTCATGATTATCAGCCAAGTTAGCTTCAACATCCATGGCTTCAAAGGCCGTCGCGTCAGTCCATGGAGGCGGGTCATCTTGCTTGTTGTGATGCTCTTCAGGATTTTTGGTGTTAGCCTCAGGGGTGACCAGCACCTTTTCCTCCAACTCAGCGGCTTTGGAGGGCTTGGAAGAGTTGCCAACTTTTCTTTTCTTATCCTTGGCTTTGACCCTATGACCACATTGAAGTATCACTACAGAAATCAGCTACTTTGTCGTCTTCCACGGCGGACGGCAAAGGCATGAATGGCGGACGACAAAGGTCTTTGTCGTCCGCCATGGACGGCAAAAGTGGACGGCAAAGAAAGGTCTGGTAAAGAGCTACTTTGCCGTCTGCTTTTGGTGGCTGATGGCAAAGGGGCCTTTGCCATCAGCAGCGGACGGCAAAGAACACAGACGGCAAAAATTTCGTTGTTAGTCCGTTAGGTGGCTAACGGCAGGACTTTGCCGTCAGCCGCTGACGGCAAAATTTGTCCTGCCTTTGTCGTCCGCCGTATTATGTCAGCTGGACGTCACTACACGGCAGGCCTTTGCCGTCCGCCACTGACGGCAAAACTCTTTGCTCTTTGCCGTCTGCCACTATAGGCAAACTGACTAAATGGGTCAGCTCCCAGGAAGCACAGTTGGCTGCCATGTGTCTTATTTGCCGTCCGCGGCTGTTGGCAAAGAGCCCGTTGCCGTCGGTGGTGGACGGCAAAGAGCCTGTATATTGGCTCTTTTTTCTGGGTTTTTTTAAATCCAACAATTTTTGCAGCAAATATATATGACATATATAGATATATTTCACAGGGCTATTTAACAGCAAACATATGACATAACCAGCACATAAGTTTCATCGTACATACATATATAGTTCCATCCATTCATACATAGCAAGTTGCACATACACATAATTTCCAACCATTAGGAAGTTGCACATACATATTACAATGCAAAGTTTCATCAAGATAGCAAGTTCCATCGTAGCAAGCTAGAAGAATAATAGAAGAGAATGAAATAAAGAACAAGCACTCCATCATAGCAAGCTAGCTTCCAAGAAGTGAATGAAATCTGCAAAATGGCAAATAAGATAGTTAGGAAAAGGTGACTAGAAGAAGAAGACTAGAAGAAGAAGCACGCCATTGTTTGTGAGGTAACTTAGGTGAAATGGATCGTTTATGAGCTAACTTAGGTAAAATGCATCATTTTAGAGCTAACGTAGGTAAGATGGGTCATTTTGGAGCGAACGCATGTAAAATGGGTCATTTTGGAGCTAACGTAGGTAAAATGGGTCATTTTGGAGCTAACATAGGTAAAATGGGTCATTTTGGAGCTAACGTAGGTAAAATGGGTCATTTTAGAGCTAACGTAGGTAAGATGGGTCATTTTGGAGCTAACGTAGGTAAAATGGGTCATTTTGGAGCTAACGTAGGTAAAATGGGTCAGTTTGGAGCTAACGTAGGTAAAGTGGGTCATTTTAGAGCTATCGTAGGTAAAATGGATCATGTTGGAGATAATCTAGGTAAAATGGATCATTTTGGAGATAATCTATGTAAAATGGGTCATTTTAAAGCTAACTTGGGTAAAATGGATCATTTATGAGCTAACTAAGGTAAAATGGGTCATTTTAGAGCTAACTTAGGTAAAATGGATAGTGTATGAGCTAACTAAGCTAATTATGCCGTTTTTTTTACATAAGTAAGCTAACTACATGTCATTATTGAGCAAACCTAGTTAACTAAGCATATTATAAATAACTTAGGTCATTTTGGAGGAAACAAAGCTAAGTATAGATCGTTTTAGAGCTAACTTAGGTAAAATGGCTGGTTTTGGAGGTCAGTAAGCTTATTAAGTCATTTTGGAGGAAAAGAAGCTAACTCTAGGTCATTAAGGTAAGCATATTGGAGGAAATAAAGCTAAGTCTAGGTCTTTATGCATTTGTTAAGCAAAAAACTAGAGAAACTTACCTTGATCATGGAGGTGTAGGAGCGGGTTGGCTCGTGCCAGTAGCTGGAGAAGGATCGTGTGATGCTTGTCTGGAGTTACGCTGCACCAAAGATCATTTCCAATGTTTCATTAGCATGATGACACTCAAATGTTAAGACTAGCAAGTAACGTCCATTCAAATTAAACTCACAGTGGTCTCAAGAGCAATCTCTGGATCAATGGCTATGGAGCCACGGGACCTCCCACCACTAGATATCATCACCTCCTCTGGATCAATGGGAATCTGGCTCGGGTTAAACTCCTCCCCTTTCCTTGCATTCCCCTTGACTTGCTTGTAAGAGGCAGTGTGGGTTATGGCATACAGGTCGTACCCCTCTGGCACCTTATCCGTCTTATTGTAGCATGCCTGAAAGAGAGAAACAAAGTAAATTAGTAATTAAAGGGCTCATGCTAGCATGATGAATGAATTGCATTTATCATGAAGCAAACCACATACCCAGTTCCGCCCGAACTGATATAAGCTGGAGCTACCTTGATGGTGTGGCACACCTTCAATTTGGGCACATTTGTCCTTGGCCTCAGTCGGCTCCCCTTCCATCTTTCAACACCTGCCATGACAAAGAGTAAACGGAATTAGTACAACATAAAAAAAATACCGACATGAATAATAATATGTATATCACTTAAGTGTATCATCATCAAGTACAACATCAAAAATTGAATACCTGACACTACTAATAATCTCGATCAGTATCATCAATAAATGCATAATCATCATCATCACTATAATCAATGACGGGCTCATAGGGTTCAGTGGCATCAACATGTGGAAGGCCACCTTTACGTAATTGGTCAAGCATTGACAGGTCATCCGCATCAGTAACCTCTTCTTGTTCCGGCTCTTCTTTTTCCTCCTCTGGGGTGATGTGGGATTCACGGTCGCTGTCTACTTCAATGTTTTGGGGTGAAGTATAGCGGTTCTTGAAACACTTTTTGGAAAGACGTGTCTCTTGGAAGAATTCTCCTTCATATGTGTCTGGGTTAATGTGAGGTTCATAATCCTCTTCCTTTGGGGGAGATAGTCTAGCACGTGGCGGCACTTCATAAATGACATCGCAACCTTTCAGATTTGGATTAGTTTGGCAGGCCCACGGTAGATAGAATACTTGGGTCTCCTGTTGAGCCGTAATATAGACATCAGGAACATCTAAATGGGTGCTTTGGTTGATTTCAACTAGCCCTATATGTTCATGAGTCCTTCAAGTCTCCTTCGGCTGAAACCAATAACATTTGAAGACTACGACATTCGGTAGGTTTTCACCATAGAATAGAAGTTCATAAATTGCTTCAACTCTCCCATAATACTCGGTACCTCCTTCGCTGATAGCAGATACACAACAATTTGCAGGCATTACATGGCCTTTGGGTAGAAAGCGTCCAAATACTGTCATAATTGCCTCATAGCATTCTCTGCCCAAGTTGAACTGAGCCTTCAGAGCCATTACTTGTGAGATGGCATCCAACTGACAAATCTCGGTGTGCTCATGGAGCGGACGTTTTGAAGACTCCAACATTTCATTGAAGGCCTTTGCAGATTCCTCCATCTCCTTGTCCAAATCCCAAGCATCATCATAGTCTTGCACCATGTTTTCCATCCCTATACCATGCTCGTCGGTGCAACGACGATCCACCTCAGCTCGGTCACGTTGGGCAGACTCACCATGAAATGTCCACACCGTATAATCGGGCGTAAAACCATTCTTCTGCAGGTGTTTTCCCATTTCAGCCTCTATCCTCTTTTCCCAATTGCCGCATCGGAAACAGGGGCACCAGGTTTTCCTCTGGCCATTTGCAAATGCGTCTTGCACAAACCCCTTGGTTTTTGTAAACCATTCAGCGCTCCATTTGTTCTGACCAGTGTGACCGGTATACATCCACGCACGATCACTCATCTTGACTTTCAGAGCTACTGGACACACAACAATTATATATATAATTCACCATGTATATATTCATCAGTTGATCTACTTTGTCAATTTTATTACGGCCATGCAACCTACACTCTAATAGGTAATGATAGGTCCTAATCCAACCCGAGTATGTGTAGATTGGGTTCATTTTCCCATGCTATGCTTCGGATCCGACGCAAAATTTCGGCAGCACCTCCCCGCTGTTCTCCTGATACACGTCTCTGCAATAAACAGAGAGGATGTGTATCCGGAGAACAACAGGGGAGGCACTGACAAAATTTATGCGTCGGATCTAGAGGAAAGCATATGGGAAAACGAACCCAATATACACATACTCGGGCTGTCCATGGATAGCGTTGGACAATTCGAAAGAATTAAGGTTATAAATATGCGAATGCATGCATATTTATAACTATGACTCTTTCGAACGAGAGACACATATTGGTTACGCATACTGATGATTCAAGACACATATATAGCTAGCTATCAAATTTCATCGGCACGAACACCGGAACAGAAAAAATAATTAATGGGGGAGAAGGACATGTCATTTGTGCTCACCCACAAACGAAGGGGCAGAGTTCGTCAAACGCACGGCGAGGTCGTCGAACACCAAACCTCACAGCGATGAAACAACTACACATTTAAATCTACCCGATCAACACAATTATATATGATGTTTTTCATAACAAAATCGAAAAATATATGACCTAACTAATAATTCACAAATATATGACCCCGTCGGCCTCTGGAAGGCCAAAGAACACCTTTTGGGGAGGTGTCGGGGTGTCGTGTCGGGGTCGGGGTGTGGTTTCGGGGTCGGGGTGTCGGGGTCAGGGGTCAGGGGGTCGGGGTGTCGGGGTCAGGGGGGTCAGGGGATCGGGGTGTTGGGGTGTGGTGTCGGGGTGTTTCCTTCTATCCTTCTTCTTCTTTCTTTCTCTTTTTCTTCTTCTTTCCTTTCTTCTTCTTCTTCTTCTTTCATCTTTTTTCTACTTTTTTACTTCTTTTCGTTTCTTAGTTTCTTCTTCTTCTACTTCTTCTACTTCTTTTCTTCTTTTTATTTTTTCATCTTCTTTCTACTTCTCTTCTTTTCTTCCTTTCTTCTTCTTCTACTTCTTTTCTTCTTTTTCTTTTTCATCTTTTTTCATATTTTTTCTACTTCTTTTCTTTTCTTCTTGTTCTACTTCTTCTACTACTTCTACTTCTTCTACTTCTTCTAATTCTTTTCTAACACTAACACTAACACAATCTAGCACTAACAATTAAACAACAAAAAAAATGAAAAAACAGAAGAAGAAAAAAGAAGTAGTCCCTCACCGGAGCAATGGGACGGTCGGCGGGGGCGGTGGCGGGGGAGGCACCGGGCGGCAGCGCCGGGCGGCGGGGGCAGTGCCGGGCGGCGGCTGGCGGGGCGACGGTGGGTGGGGTGGGGGCGGAGGGGTGGTGGGGTGATGTGGCAAGCGGGGGCGGTGGCTGGGGCGGCGCCGGGCGGCGGGTGGCGGAGGGGTGGTGGGGCGACGGGGCGTCGGATGGTGGGGAGGAGGCCGGGGTGGTGGGGCGACGGGGCGTCGGATGGTGGGGAGGAGGCCGGGGTGGTGGGGCGACGGGCCAAGCGGGTGCGGGGGCAGAGGTGGCGCCGGGCGCCGGGGCGGGGGCAGCGCCGGGCGGCGGGGTCGGTGCGCGGTGGGTGGGGATCTGGTTGCGGGGCGTCGGGGAGGAGAGAGGGAGAGAAGAGAAATTAACGGGCAGGGGGGGGCGGCCGTTAGTTAGTCTGCTCTTTGCCATCCGCCGTTCTTTGTCGTCCGCCTTTGTCTCCCTTTGCCGTCTGCTAGCACACGGCAAAGAGGTGGGGTGTTA
This sequence comes from Triticum aestivum, assembly GCF_018294505.1. Classification (NCBI taxonomy): domain Eukaryota; kingdom Viridiplantae; phylum Streptophyta; class Magnoliopsida; order Poales; family Poaceae; genus Triticum; species Triticum aestivum. Next base: position 613,939,127 of record NC_057807.1, on the reverse strand, counting down.
AGTTTTCCCCAAACGGGTGGGGGTGGGGGCCACCTCTCTCTTTGCCGTCAGCTAGCTGACGGCAAAGATTCTTTGCCGTCAACTGGCTGACGGCAAAGAGCCAGCAGATGGCAAAGGCCTCTTTTGCCGTCTACCCTTTCTTTGTCGTCTGCTTTTCGGTAGCTGATGGCAAAGAGCTTCTTTGCCATCCGCTAGCAGACGACAAAGAGCTGGCAGATGGCAAAGTAGCTGATTCCAGTAGTGTATTAAGATTTATATGGCAATAAGTTTTAAGTTATGAATAAATGCAAGTAGTCACCCTCAGTTTACAATGAAGACATGCAGCTGGGTTTGAGATGAGCCGCCTGAAGACGGTGGAGACTCCTGGTAATTGGAGTCTGAAGGGCTAAGAGGATGTCTCATAAGACCAGCCTTGGTGAAAGAAAGAGTCGGACTGTGTGGCACCACAACAGGCCGCTTATGAGTAGAAGGTTCATGAGTTAACCTGGCCATTAAATCTCTTGAGCCACCACTTCAAGTCTGGCATCTTAGCTCATGCCGAGTTTTCTTCAAAATAAAGTGTGGATCTAAGTGAGCATCTAGATGAGAAAACTTTACTTTCCGGAAGACCTGCCGTATTCTCTCTAGAGGTGCGGAGTCTGAGCCAGAGGAGATAGGAATTACCTCAATGCCGTAAGCTCGGCATGTGATAGCCTCATCCTAAGAACAAGAGGTGTTAGCTATTTCAACAAAGAGTCGACCAAGAGAATTGAGTTCTACCTTTGAATGATCATCGACATCAGTTGACTCGCCTACATCAGCCATTTCAACTACAACAGCTGGCTTGTTCTTCTTTGATTTCGGGCCAGTCTTGGCTTTGGCCACAGCAGTTGATATGTCTCCAACGTATCTATAATTTTTTATTGTTACATGCTATTATATTATCTGTTTTGTATGTTTAATGGGATTTAATATGCTCTTTTATATAATTTTTGGGACTAACCTATTAACCAGAGGCCTAGTGCCAGTTTATGTTTTTTTGCCTATTTTAGAGTTTTGCAGAAAAGGAATACCAAATGGAGTCCAAACGGAATGAAACCTTCGTGAGGATCTTTCTTGGACCAAAAGCAATCCAGAAGACTCGGAGTTGAAGTCTGGGACTTCACGAGGAGGCCACGAGGCAGGAGGGCGCGCCCCCACCCTCGTGGGCCCCTCATAGCTCCACCGACATACTTCTTTTGCCTATATATACTCTTATACCCTAGAAACATCAGTGGGAGCCATGAAACCACTTTTCGACCGCGGCAACCTTCTGTATCCGTGCGATCCCTTCTTGGGGACTTTTCCGACGATCTGCCGGAGGGGGGACTCAATCACAAAGGGCTTCTACGTCAACACCATTGCCTCTTCGATGAAGCGTGACTAGTTTGCCACAGACCTTTGGGTCCATAGTTATTAGCTAGATGGCTTCTTCTCTCTCTTTGATTCTCAATACAAAGTTCTCCTTGATGTTCCTGGAGATCTATTCGATGTAATATTCTTTTGCGGTGTGTTTGCCGAGATCCGATGAATTGTGGATATATGAACAAGATTATCTATGAATATCATTTGGTTCTTCTCTGAATTCTTATATGCATGATTTGATATCTTTGCAAGTCTCTTCGAATTATCGGTTTAGTTTGGCCTACTAGATTGATCTATCTTGCAATGGGAGAAGTGCTTAGCTTTGGGTTCAATCTTGCGGTGTCCTTTCCCAATGGCAGTAGGGGCAGCAAGGCACGTATTGTATCGTTGCCATCGAGGATAAAAAGATGGGGTTTATATCATATTGCTTGATTTTATCCCTCTACATCATGTCATCTTGCTTAATGCGTTACTCCGTTCTTATGAACTTAATACTCTAGATGCATGCTAGATAGCGGTCGATGTGTGGAGTAATAGTAGTAGATGCAGAATCGTTTCAGTCTACTTGACACGAACGTGATGCCTATATTCATGATCATTGCCTTAGATGTCTTCATAATTATGCACTTTTCTATCAATTGCTCGGCAGTAATTTGTTCGCCCACCGTAATACATGCTATCTTGAGAGAAGCCACTAGTGAAACCTATGGCCCCCGGGTCTCTTTCTTATTATATTACATCTCTTTTATTTACATCACATCTTGTTTACTATTTTGCAATCTTTACTTTCTGATTTATACAACAAAATACCAAAAATATTTACTTTACTATGTTTATTAGATCTCACTTTTGCGAGTGACCGTTAAGGGATTGACAACCCCTTTATCGCATTGGTTGCAAGGTTCTTGATTGTTTGTGCGGGTACTAGGTGACTTGTGTGTCGTCTCCTAGTAGATTGATACCTTGGTTCTCAAAACTGAGGGAAATACTTACGCTACTTTGCTGCATCACCCTTTCCTCTTCAAGGGAAAAACCAACGCAAGCTCAAGAGGTAGCAGCAGTCTTTATCTTTCTTTTCCAGAAAGCAGAGTCGGACTGTGTAATGAAGAGGGGTTAACAAATGAGATACAAAATAAATAAAGGATATTTAGGCTGGACATAAACTAGTACTTACAGCTGGGGCCGGGTTGAGTTTGAAGAACGGTAACCGTCCTATCTTATTGTAGTTTTCTTGAGACTCCCCAAGCAAAGAGTTCACAGTTTGAAAGATCTCCTCAGCAGTAAAGTTATCTGAGCTATACCACTGAGGGTCATCTGACTCGCCTGAATGTTCACACATTAATCTGGGACCGACAACTTAAGGGAAGAATTCTCCATGAGATCCAACAATGGGCTAAGTCAACTCCACTTAAGACATTGGCTAATAAAGCTTTTACTTTTGGATAGTATTGGAGTGCTTCAGTATGTTCATCTAGCAGAATCTTGCTTGGTGGGTCAAAATTAATAGGAAGGCAGTCAGCCCTTTAACCCGACTAAGGGTTCTCATTAGCTGGGGCAGTGTTCTTATAATAACACCAAGTTTTTGTCCATCCTTTGGGGTGGCTTAGTAAGGTGGCTGTAGGAAAGCCTCCATATCTGCGTCTTTGGATTGAGACTCCGCCCAATTCTTGACTCGAACCATTTGTACATTATGTGTAGTGGTTTATGTAGAGAATTCTTTGAAGAGAGCAATAGTGGGATCCACTTGCAAATAAACTGCATGGAAGATTTGAAAGTGGCAAATGTTTGACACCGAGTTTGGCCTATGTCTTGAGGATGAAGATTGAAATAGTGCAAGACGTCCCGAAAAAACTTCGACCCGGACGGTGTAAAGCCTCTGAGAATATGATCAGTAGAAACTATCACTTCTCCTTCATCGGGAATGGGGACATTTTCTCCTGGACTAACTCGCTAGCCAATCTCTTCATGAGTCGCCAAGAGAACTTGTCCCACATAATCTTTAAGGATTTCTTCAGTAACTAGGGAAGGGCCATTGTTAGAGAGAGTGGTTTTCGTCATATTGAGTTGCTTAAGGATGACGCAAATTACAGAATTAGAGTATGGTGGGTTGATGTCGCTTGAACTACGTCAATATTTCCCCAAAGAGGAAGGGATGATGAAGCATAGCATTGTAGGTTTTTCTCTCAGTTAAGAAACCAAGGTATCAATCCAGTATGAGAACCAAGAAACACTATGTAAATGGTACTTGCACACAAAGAACAACTACTTGCAGCCCGACGCTTAGGAGGGGTTGTCAATCCCTCTTTGGGTAACGGCGCCAGAAATTGTCAAGTTGACGGGATAAGAATTATGATAGATTGGATAAATATATCTCAATAAAACACGAAATAAAATAAGTAATAAAAAAGTGCAGCAAGGTATTTTTGGGTTTTTGGAATAATAGATATGAAAATAAAAGCGAATAAAAATACTCAAAGCAAATATGATAGAGAATAGACCCCCGGGGGGCGTAGATTTCACTAGTGGCTTCTCTCCAGAAAATAGCACACGGTGGGTAAACAAATTATTGTTGGGCAATTGATAGAACATCGTATAATTATGACGATATCCAGGCAATGATCATTATATAGGCTTCACGTCCAAGACTAGTAGACCGGCTCCTGCCTGCATCTACTACTATTACTCCACACATCGACCGCTATCCAGCATGCATCTAGTGTATTAAGTTCATGGAGAAACAGAGTAATGCAATAAGAACGATGACATGATGTAGACGAGATTTATTCATGTAGGAATAACCCCCATCTTGTTATCCTTAATAGCAACGAATACATGCATGTCTTGCTGCCCCTTCTCGTTGGGAAACATAGCATGCAATTTGAAAAAAATTCCTACGCTCACGCAAGATTTATCTAGGAGATGCATAGCAACGAGAGGGGGAGAGTGTGTCCACGTACCCTTGTAGACCAAAAGCGGAAATGTTAACTTATCGCGGTTGATGTAGTCGAACGTCTTCTCGAATCAATCGATCAAGTACCGAACATACGTCACCTTCGAGTTCTGCACACGTTCAGCTCGATAACGTCCCTCGAACTCTTGATCCAGTAGAGTGTCGATGGAATCGATGAGTTCCGTTAGCACAATAGTGTGATGACGGTGTTGGTGAAGTGATCCGCGCAGGGCTTCGCCTAAGCACTACGACAATATGACCGGAGGAGTAAACGGTGGAGGGGGGCACCGCACATGGCTAAACAATTGATGTGCCATTGGCGTGCCCCCCCCCCCCACCTCCATATATAAAGGAGGGGAGGAGGAGGCCGGCGGCCAGGAGGGGGCACCATGGGGGGAGTCCTACCAGGACTCCACTCCTTGTAGGATTCGCCACCCCCCCCCCACCCCCCTTTCCTTTCTTCCACCGAAAGGAAAAGGAAGGAGAGGGAGAGGGAAAGGGAAAGGGAAAGGGGGGCTCCGCCCCCTTGCCTAGTACAATTCGGACTGCCATGGGGGGCGGCCATCCCTTGCGGCCCTCCTCTCTCTCCACTAAGGCCCATGTTGGCCCAATACTTCCCCGGGGGGTTCCGGTAACCCCTAGGTACTCCGGTAAAATACCTGAACCACTCGAAACCATTCCGATGTCCGAATACTACCTTCCAATATCTGAATCTTTATCTCTCGACCATTTCGAGACTCCTCGTCATGTCCGTGATCTCATCCGGGACTCCGAACAAACTTCGATCACCAAAACACATAACTCATAATACAAATCGTCATTGAACGTTAAGCGTGCGGACCCTACGGGTTCGAGAACTATGTAGACATGACCGAGACACCTCGTCGGTCAGTAACCAATAGCGGAACCTGGATTCTCATATTGGTTCCCACATATTCTACAGAGATCTTTATCGGTCAAACCGCAATGTCAACATACGTTATTCCCTTTGTCATCGGTATGTTACTTGCCCGAGATTCGATCGTCGGTATCTTCATAACTAGTTCAATCTCGTTACCAACAAGTCTCTTTACTCGTTTCGTAATGCATCATCCTACAACTAACTCATTAGTCACATTGCTTGCAAGGCTTCATACGATGTGCATTACCGAGAGGACCCAGAGATACCTCTCTGATACTCGGAGTGACAAATCCTAATCTCGATCTATGCCAACCCAACAAACACCTTCGGAGATACATGTAGAGCATCTTTATAATCACCCAGTTATGTTGTGATATTTGATAGCACACAAGGTATTCCTCCAGTGTCCCGGGAGTTGCATAATCTCATAGTCGGAGGAATATATATTTGACACGAAGAAAGTAGTAGCATTAAAACTGAACAATCATAATGCTAAGCTAATGGATGGGTATTGTCCATCAAATCATTCTCCTAATGATGTGACCCCGTTCATCAAATGACAACACATGTCCATGGCTAGGAAACTTAACCATGTTTGATCAACGAGCTAGTCAAGTAGAGGCATACTAGGGACACGGTGTTTTGTCTATGTATTCACACATGTATCGAGTTTCGGGTTAATACAATTCTAGCATGAATAATAAACATTTATCATGATATAAGGAAATATAAAATAACAACTTTATTATTGCCTCTAGGGCATATTTCCTTCACTTCTGTCACTGGGAAAGAACACCGCACGATCGAACCCATCACAAAGCACCTCTTCCCATGGCAAGAAAAAATGATCTAGTTGGCCAAACTAAACCAAAGATTCTAAGAAGAAATACAAGGCTATAAGTAATCATGCATAAAAGAGATCAAAGAACTCAAATAACTTTCATGGATATAGATCTGATCATAAACTCAAAGTTTATCGGATCCCAACAAACACACCGCAAAAAGAGTTACATCATATAGATCTCAAGAGACCATTGTATTGAGAATAAAAAGAGAGAGAGGAAGTCATCTAGCTAGTGCCTACAAACCTGTAGGTCTATGATGAACTACTCACGCATCATTAGAGAGACACCAATGAGGATGATGAACCCCTCTGTGATGGTGTCTAGATTGGATCTCGTGGTTCTGGAACTTCCGGCGGCTGGAAATGTTTTTCATCGACTCCCCTAGGGTTTCTAAAATATTGGGGTATTTACAGGCCGAAGAGGCGGTGCGGGAGGTCACCGAGGTGGGCACAACCCACGTGGGCGCGCCCAGGTGTCTTGTGCTCACCTCGGGCCCCCTCTCTAGTACTTCTTTGGCACATCTTGTGTCTTCTAGTCCAAAAAATTCTCCAAAAAAAATCGTTGCGTTTGGACTCCGTTTGGTACTGATATTTCTGCGTAGTAAAAAACAGGCAAAAATAGCAACTGGTACTAGGCACTATGTCAATAGGTTAGTCTGAAAAAATGATATAGAGTTGCTATAAATGATTCCAAAACATCCAAGAATGATAATATAACATCATGGAACAATCAAAAATTATAGATACGTTGGAGACGTATCATGGGTTACTTAAAGGAAGTAATGACTTGTCATCACTGTCATATGAGTAAAGCAGTACAAAGATAAGTCGCCCTAACAGAGGTAAGTTATGTAAAAGAGCCAGTCTCTAGAACACTGGTGGGTTATGTATAAATATTGGTAAGCCGCCCAAGATGTAAGGGCTGGTCATCTATGGTTCATGATTGCTAAATTCTACTAAGTATGGAGCAAACAAGTTTCAATATCGAATTGCTATATTTATGGATCTAGGAGAAGTTCAAAAAAGAAAAATAATTGCTAAACCTGAACAGTGGTGACAGTGGTGCTAATGGACTAACCATGGATTCAAGAAAGAATACAGTTTGTTCAAGATGCAAGATAGATGTCAAATCTATAATTGCGGTATTACCATGGAATTTCTCAAATCAAAAACAAGTTTTGTACTTAGGCTATGATGAACTAAGAAAGGGATGAACACCGACGAACACCATGGACTCAATTAATCTAATGTAGATCTGAAGAGGAAGAAAAGGGATACCCAGAAGTGGTAGTGAGAATCGGCGGAGCTCCTCTTAGTTCCAATGAAAGCGGGGTGGCACGGTGGACTCGGACGAGAAGGTTGGCGCAGGTCGATGGCACGGCGCGGCTCCGGTTGCGAACGGTCTCGCGAGGGAGAAGAAGAAGTGGAGGAGATGAGGTAAAAGGTAAAAAGAAGGACCCCGTGCCTATTTATAATGAAAAAAGGGAACAGTAAATGGTCGGTGCAAAGATCGAGGAGGCGCGGTAAATTTTACAACAAGGGGACGCCTCGATTTTCAAAATGATGGATTTATACAAAGATTCGTTATGACATCATGAAGGTTTTCCCAAAATCACGGAGGTGACATCATCTTTTCTCATGGAGGGCTATAAAGACTTTTCAAGACAATAAGATTAAAAAAGGATAAAGAGAAGACTCGCCTGGCGGATGGATTGAAGATTGTCATGAACAGGTTGAAATCAATTTGGGTTCTATTGTTGGGGATATAACCCCGCGATATAACCCGCCCTGAAAGGTCCGAGTTAGGCCGCTGGCGACTCACAAGCCAGGATTCGGACGGGCCCGAGACGATCAAGACACAAGACCAGAAGGGAGAGTCACAAGATGGGCCAGCTTAAAACCTGAGTCCAGAAGACGGCCCAGAGGCGTAAGCCCCAATATGATGACTTGTCTTATAAGGAAAGGTGATTTAGAGTATGACTCGGTCATGGGTCGTAACCCGACCCGGACTCTTATAAGTCAGCAGACTCAACCTGTACATAAAGGCGAGTCCCGGGCATAATAGAGGTAGGTTACAATCAATCGATAGCTAGGTCAAGCGAATCCACTCCCTTGTAACCAATACTCAAGCAATAAGCAACAAGAGCAAGAGTAGGTTTTTACCTCCGCCGTGAGGGGCTGAACCTGGGTAAACTCGTGTCTCTCGTCCCGCTCAATCCCGACAAGCTAATCACCATAGCGATGGCCTCACACCTAAGTCCTTTCACTAGGTCATCTGACGTGACAAAACCACGATAGACCCCTTATTGAGAAAAGTGATTGCAAATACACAAGATATTTTGGTCGCTATGTCGCTCCGGAGGCTATAATGGATGAAGAATAGTAGGTATTGTTCTTGTTACATGCAAAAGATATACATTCACTGATTCTGGGCACTAACTTATAGTCATCCACTTCTGATTGGCATGGTGGGCACATGTGTTTTGGGTGCTTGCTTTGACATCTCTTTCCAACAAGTAGTCATGCTAATTAAGTTTAGAAATGTGTTGGATGGCTCTCATCTTTCGAGCTTCATGGTGTTGGATAAAAAATTGGCATTTAGACCAACAAAAATTGTTGTCTACCTCAAAACTTATTTGAATTCTAAGTAGCATTGAATCGAGATGAAGATAATGTGAAACTATCTTTTTTAAGATTGTGCAGCAAAGATGTTCGATTGGATGGTAAAACTCTTCTTGGCACCGATGCGAAATTGTGTATCACTAACGAATGGAACATCTTGGTCTAGTTATTTTTCTGGATCTCCATCTCTCGAGTGCTTAATATGTTATCTCACAAGTGATCTATAATCACACTCCTAATAATGCAATTCTCCTCAAGATTTTGATGCAAAAAATTGCTACATGTGAAACTTTACTTATAAAATAGAGGTCTAACATGTGTTATCATGCTGATGTAGCTTGGTAGTGTGGAATGTTCCAAGGCATGTGAAGATCTACAATCACTTGTGATGAGAGCTCCACCTCAAGAAAGTAACACACATGAACTTCTCAAGAGGCTTGCGATGGCGTCGTCCCCCAGAGACCCCACCCGAAGCTTCAGACCCATGACAGCAACAACGAGATGAGTAACATCAAAGCTTCCTATTGTCTTATCTCCTTTGATATAGAAGCAAAGAGGACATGCATAAATCTAGATATAGTTGTTTCATTTGTCTCTTTGGTACAGTTTTGTAGGGATGGTGATTCATCGCTGCTAGGAGCTTGAGAGCTTGGAGACTTGGCTTGCCGCTTTACGTTGGGTATATAAGGCAGTCGAGTTCCATTATGTGGCTACCTCCATATTTTTCTAGCTTATTGAAATGAATATGGCATACATAGAGGGATTGTGCATACCTGAAATTTTATACTTTAAATTGTCGGTTGAATGATAATAGTACAATGATCACCAATTGCATATCTTGTCTTCTTTTCCATCTCAATTTATGCTATTGAGTCTCTATTGTTGGTTTAAACTTTTTGTGTGCCTTTATAATACTTGCCAATGATTTTTCAGAGTTATATAATATCTAGTTAAGTACTCCAAGTTCAGGTTTGTATTTGATAAAATTGATTCAATAGTTTACGTTGACCTCCTTTTCCTCTCATATAACTGGATAGCTTTGATAGAAACACACTTATTTGGTTATTAAGGGATGTTACCATTTTCTATCTCATCTCACCATATGTGGCCATTTTTGCAGGACGACGAGCGACTACTAGGTGGAGAGGGTGAACAATGGATACACAAACTATGCATCGAGTTTTTGGTCCCATGAAAGGTGTGATTCTAGCGCAACATCCCCTGTCATCTCGTTGTTGGCCTCTTGGGATCATGATTTGTGTTTCTGGTGTTGATATCTAGTTCAATGCAGGAAAAGAAACCACATGAATATTCTGAATTTCACCTAATGATCATATATCATTCTATGGCATTAGTAGTCTGTGTCAATATTGTAGGTTCCTTTTTCTATACACTGGATGAATAGCTTTCTTCTTTACTTGACACCCTCATATATTTAGTTAGTATTTCTTCTTTACTTGACACCCTCATATATTTAGTTAGTATTTCCTTTCAGAAGATCTGAGTTTTGTGTTTTTTGTGAAAAAACTTCCAATTTCGTGTAATAAATATTTTCTTCTATAAGCTTGCTTTGTTGGTTTAGGTACTCCTATATTTTTGTTACCATTTTGTTTCATAATTTCGCCTTCTCTATGTATTTGTGATAAAGGTTACAAGAAAGTTCTGTCATCTTATTAGTAATTGCCATCTACTATAGTGCAGTAAGGTGGCAATGAGTTTTGGCATGCATGGTCGGGTGTCGTGCTGTCGTAGTGTAGCTGATGCCGAACATACCACGATGCTGCCACCACCTAGATCTCCCTCCTATGTCCTCATCCACCAATTCAATGACGAGCACGCTAAGAATATAGGTGTGGCGGTGTGTGTCGTGGAAGCGTGTAATTATGGAAGAAAGTAGCAATGCACACAAGCCTTATTTTGAACCAAGAACAATATTTATTTTCTTGACTAGAATCCTCCCTCCATTGTGTGACTGAGAAGAAATTACGGATTACCTTAGTTTCATAAAATAGTAGGGGAAGAAACTAAGAGTAATTTTCTTAGTAAGTAACTGGAGGATTTATTTTCTTCCTACACTTGAAAACTATTTGCTAGAAAATGAAGTTAATTCAGATTTGAAGTTACACTGCCCTTGATGGGAGAAACTTAGTTATTCCAATTTCAGTATATTGCAGTTGTGTATCCTTACCAATGCCATTTGTTGCACCGAAGGTGACGTTCACTGTATATTTAGATGTTCTTTTGCTTTCTCTATGCTTGGCCAGGATTCCTGGAGCTCTTGCCCTGCCATAGTCAGCTGGTGCATTTGATAAATTGCTACTAAAGCTGGTTTGAATTATAGTAATACTTTTTAACCTCATTAAGTATGGTTCTCCAATTTTTAATGACATAAAAGTTGCTAGTGATAGTCAGCCTCTAGTTATTGTAGCAAGAGAAGTCTCTTGGAATATCCATATTCAGATTTAGCTCATTTGAATTTTCTCAAAGAAAGAAGTCGACTCTACCTCATATTCTTAGTTTATTTTGTTGTTTTTCCAAAAGTATTGTTCTTATCATCTTCTTGCAGTATGCCCCTGGCCCAAGGGTACCGTGGCATGACTTACATTCCAGGCGAACACTCTAATATTCGTAGAATTTGAGAAGCGCTGATTGAAGGCATCCAAGCGGCATGGGATTAAAAAGTTGGCAGCTGTCTGTTCTCCATATGACATTACCATCTTATGCACATCAAATGTTTTGTGTGCATTGGTCGGAACTACAACATCGAGATAGTGTCACCAAGCATATCTCAGGATTGTTGTCACACAGATTGAGCAAATATCATGCCAGCAAACTTATTTTAGTCCCACTTAACTTCAATGTCCACATCTTTCGGTTATTTAAAAATGATCAAGTCTCACTTGTGTACTTTTTATGATGCAAGGCTACAAGTAATGCATTTGAACTGCTCAGTGACTTTTCATTCCATATCGAAAGCAAGGGAGTTCCATGTATTACTATGTCACACGCTGACAAAAGGGGCAAAGCAATGGGCGTTTGCCTGTGCCTGGCACCTCATATGCACATGCACGTCTCAGGAGGGTTATAACTCATATCTGCACGGCTGCGAGCAATTAGCAAAAAAGGCAATGCAAGGGGCGGATGCCTATCTGACACCGCAGAGGGTACTCCTCAGGATGCTCGCCATGGACGCGCCTCAACACTACTAGGGAAAACCTTATACACAGAATCTTAGCAGCAGCTCGGCTCAAAATGAAGCACTACTGCTAATTAGCAGTAGCGCATGCACGCAAAACTCGCTAATGACAAGGCGTTAGCAGAAGCGTGCTTGGAACAACCCGCGCTGCTACAAATATCGACCGACAGTTTCCACCCACCTACATTTAGCAGCAGCGCGTTGTCACGACACGCGCTACTGCTAAAGCTTTAGGAGTAGCGCGCTTTTTCTCAGGTCGCTGCTGCTAATTTTGAAATTAGGCACACTGTTGGTCCCGATTAGCAGTAGCGCATGTGTGAAAAGCGCGCCGCTGCTACTTTCTTATCAGCAGCACGTTTTGCGTCCCGCGCTACTGCTAAGCCGCACCAACCCACCACCTTTGCCCACCCGTCCTCCCCTCCCCCATCTCCTCTCTTCCCTTTCCCCTACCTCCCACATCCTCCCTCTCTCACTCTTCTTCTTCCTCAATACTTCTCCCCCATTACTCTCCCTCTTCGACCTACCTTTCTCTCTCTTCATTACTCCTAGCTAACTACACCACCTCTATTAATGCATCTCCTTTCTCTTTTTCCTTCCCCCTCCACTAGTTGAAGTTGTCTCCTTCAAAATTAGCTAGCTAGGTAGACGTAGCATTTATTTAAGTGACCTATTTTCCCCCTAACTAGATCTATCTTTGTCAAGAAGAGCTTTGTGCACTTTTGATCTCCCTAAATCATCATCTCCACCGTGTTCTCGATCTCCAGATAGAGGTGATTAAAATTTCATGCTTTTGCAAAATGGAAATATGTTTATGTGTGTGTGATATGATAATTGGGAGATATGATGGAAATTGTGTGTGTGGCATGAGTTGACGCCAAATTGTGCTTTTCAGTTGCCTATGTTTTGCCGAAATGTCGATTTATTTCCGTTTCGGTGAATTCTGGGCAAACTCTAGATCTATATATGTCCTATTTTTAGGGAAGGTCATGCCGAATTTTGGTATGACTTTGATGCATGCACGCATTTTTATAATCAATTTGTTTATTATTACCGTGCAGACGTTCACGATGGTCAGTGGAACGATGGTGGACAGGTGGTTGCGGTCGACAGTGCAGGACATGAAAGGAAATAACAGGACAGATGTTTTATGTCCGTGTCAAAAATGCAAAGGAATAGTTTGGCTCGACCCCCATGATGTTGGTCGTGTCGAAGCACACCTGCTCATGACTGGTTTCATGGATGGCTATACTCGGTGGATAATTGAAGATGAGGATGACGATGTTGAGGACGCCGACGGGGCAGGCAATGATGACACGGGGCAAGACGAAGAGATGATCGATAATGGCGGTGGGGAAGAGGCCGGGCATGGCAGCGGAGAAGGGGCCGGACATGGCGGAGGAGAAGGGGCCGGACATGGCAGCGGAGAGAACGACGTGGACTCCATGCAGTAGAGTTCGTTGGTACTAAGTTCAATCATGCTGGACCCTCATGTTCAAGCATTTCTTCGCAAGGAGATGAGTACTGAGAGAGCTACTTCTGGAGAGGAGGCTAAGCTGGAGCAACTGTGGTAGACTCGAACACTCCATTGTATGATGGTTGCAATCCTGAGGTGACCCGCTTGAGTTTCACGCTCCAACTCCTGAAGACGAAGGCTAAAAACAAATGGACCGACACTAGCCACGATGAGCATCTCAAGTACCTAAAGGATGTTCTTCCCACGGGGAATCTATGTCCTACTAGTGTTGATGAGGCCAAGAAGATCGTGTGCCCTCTTGATCTGCCACACGTTAGATACCATGCATGCATCAACGATTGCATAATTGATTGAAAGGAGCATGCGGAAAAAACAAGTTGTCCGGTGTGCAATGCTTCTCGATACAAGAAGGCCGGGAAGAAATGTCCCTAGAAAGTTGTATGGTACTTACCGATCACTCCCCGTCTCCAGCGGTATTTTGTAGATCCCAAGGAAGCAAAGCTAATGCGCTGGCACGCGGAGAGGAATAAGCCCGACGATGGAGATGATCCGAAGCTGAGGCACGTCAAGGATGGAAGCCAGTGGAGAGCGTTGAACAGCTTCTATCGGTATTTCGAATGTGATGCAAGGAACATCGTGCTCGGCGCATGTACCGATGGCATGAATCCGTTTGGCAACTAGAACACCAACCATAGCACATGGCCCGTGTTTGTATGGATGTACAACCTCCCCCCTGGTTGTGCATGAAGTCGAAGTACATTCACATGAGCATGCTTATTCAAGGGCCGAAACAACCAGGAAATAATATTAATTTGTATCTGGGGCTACTTTAAGAGGAGTTAGACACGTTATGGAAAACACCGGCCAAGACATGGGACGCCAGCAAAGGCGAGTGTTTCTACATGAGAGCCGTGCTGATCAAGACGGTGCATGACTATCTCGGTTATGGATATGTCGCAGGCCAGGTGTGCCATGGATATTGCGGATGCACGCGGTGCATGGATGATACGACGTCTCAGCAGCTAATGTCAAGGAAAGATGGCGGGTCTGGGAAATCGTGTACATGGGGCATCGAAGATGGCTCGAACAGGACGACCCGTGGAGAAACCGTGTTGATCTATTCAATGGTCACGCTGAGCATCGAGGACCTCCACATAAGTGGAGCGGTGCCGAAATCGATGAGCTGTTGAAAAACTGGAAGGAGTGCACCGCGCCGGGAAAGACGATGAGAAAGGCGCCGAAGCCACTGCTGAAGGTATGGAAGACGAGGTCTGTGTTCTGGGACTTGGAGTACTGGCACAAACTCGATACACCTCATTGCCTTGATCAAAGGCACATCTGTAAGAATGTCCTTGAGAGCTTGCTTGCAACACCGATGAACATGCCGGATAAGACCAAGGATGGGACGAAGGCAAGAAAAGACTTGCAAGATTTGAAAATCAGGGAAGATCTGCACATGCCGCCCCGTAAAATGTCAGACGAGACAGAGACGGAAACAGAGGCATGGGAGAAGAAGGGCAAGAAAATAAAGAAAGAGGATTATTGCCCCCCTTCTTGCTTCACCTTAAGTCAGGCCGAGATCGATCAATTCTTTAAGTGCCTTACCGGAGTCAAAGTTAGTTCCGGTTATTGTGGCAAGATAAGCAGATATCTAGACACGGACAAGAAAAGGTTCAGCGGGATGAAGTCCCATGACTGTCATGTGATGATGACGCAGATACTACCTTTTGCCCTTACCGGGATAATGGACAAGCACGTCCGTAACACGCTTATTGGTCTCTGCAACTTTTTCTATGTCATCTCTCAAAAGTCGGTCAGTGTGAAGCAGCTTCGAAGGCTATAGGAAGAGATCGTTGTGATGTTGAATGAGCTTGAGATGTACTTCCCGCCCGCGTTCTTTGATGTGATGGTGCATCTGTGTGTCCATATTGTGGATGACATAATAGACCTGGGGCCATCATTCCTGCACAACATGATGCCGTTTGAGAGGATGAATGGGATCATCAAAGGATTCGTTCATAACATGTCCCGTCCGGATGGAAGCATCGTCCAGGGCTATGTGACACAAGAGTGCATCTCTTTCTGCAAGAATTTTCTATATGGCGCAGAGCAGCCGCCTGGTGTTAGTGTTGGTTTGCCCGTTAACAAGCACGATGGGAGGCTCAAAGGAGAAGGTCACTACAACGGTCGCAGGGAACTGCACGTGGCATACTCAGATCAACGCAGCGACTTTTACACAACAAACTTGGAAGTGCTACAACACCTAGACGAGGTAGATCCTTTCGTGGCACTGCACAAAGAAATTATCGCAAAGAAGTATCGTGACCGGGGGGTATGCAGGACGGACGCCGAAGTTACTAGAGAGCACAAATCCACTTTCCTGCATTTGTTCAAAGAGCATATTATTGCTAATCCCCCAGAGGAGGGCTCTAAGGACCGATTGCTCATATACGCCTTAGCACATGGCCCCTCGCCCAACCTCGTAAACTATCAGGCATATGATATCAACGGATACACGTTCTACACGGAGGCCAAAGATATGGAGAGTGATGATCAGAACTCAGGGGTGACGATGGAATGCATGACCAGCAGCGACAACGGCGCAACTGAATGATTTTATGGAAGGGTCGAGGAGATCTGGGGGCTTGACCACTATGGACTGCACAACACGACGATGTTCCGTGCCAGATGGGCTAAGAATGTCGAAAGAGAAAACCGAATTTTCACTACCATGACTATACCCGACGCCAAGAGCGCTACCGTGCTATCGCAAAAAACGAGCCATGGGTACAAGCTAAGCACGTGACACAATGCTTCTTCATAACCAACCCACGCAATCCCAGCCGTCTTCTCGTGAGGAGAGGCAAAAGGAACATCATTGGAATGGATGGAGTCGCCAACGACAAAGACTATGATCAGTACGGCAACCCAATGAGGGAAGACGACGATGATGATGAAGTATACGTCAAAAGAAGAATCAATACTACATTACATAAGAAAAATCGTACTCCATGGAAAAGGCTAAGTCACAATGAGGGGCTCAACTATTCTTCAACGAACAAGAAGGGAAACAAGCTGACTCAAAAACAAAAATGTCAACGCTGAGGAACCGTATGTTATCGGTCAAATGATGTAATATATATATATATATATATATATATATATATATATATATATATATATATATATATATAAACACTATTCTGATCACAACCTGAACTGCCTGAGTAACGCGCCTGACCTTCTCTATGAACTAGGTTGAACTTCCCGCAACATTGCCCAAATAGGGCTTGCTATATATCGTTGGAAAGCTATGGACACCAATATCATGACCGAACTTAAATTTTTGGCAAAATATAAACGGTTTAAGAGCAGTTTTAAAAACAGTTTTTTCTTCGCACAAAAAACGTGAATCGTATTTTCGATCGCATTTCTAAACCGTTTATCGAAATGAGGCATATAATATGGCGTTGGAAAGCTGCTGCAAAACCGCTCCTTCCACATGTTGAAAGTTTTTTCTAATTTCCTATGGTTAAAGAGTAATTTGAAAAAACGTAAAATTTCGTAAACCGAACAGCTGAGTTCGTTTTTTCGATGTCATTTCTAAACGGCTAATCCAATGGAGGCATATGATATGGCGTTGGAAAGCTTATAAAAATGCGCTACTTTTTCATCTTGAATGTTTTTTTTCTAATTTTGAATGGTTTAGGAGTAATTTAAAAATGGTTCAAGTCCTACCGAATTCGTCTTTTCGAGCTAATTTTTTAACCGTGCGTCCGAATGCAGCAAATGATATGGCGTTGGAAAGCCTGAACAAATGCGAAACTTTTTGGTATGTATTGTTTCTCCCAATTCTTTACGGTTTTAAGTCAGTTCCGAAAATGGCGGAAAACGTATTTTCGCCGTAATTTCTACGAACTTTATCAGAATTGGGCAAATAATATACCGTTAAAAAGCTACGGAAAATGCAAAACTTTTTCATGTTGATGGTTTTCTCTGTTTCCTAGCCGTTTTCAAGTAATTCCGAAAACGGCGGGATTATTCGTTCTGACTCTACCGCGAAACGGATTCTTCGAAAATGCACCGCGTGAAGAACCTGAATTTCTCGGTGCGTGTACCTGAACTTCACTCTCTTTTTCACGTGATTTTTTGCTCGCAGATCTTCATCCACTGCTCGTACCTCTCCATCCCACTCACGGGAATTGAGCAGGTGATATACCGATGGAAAGCTGCTTTAAACACACAACTTTCCCGTGTTGATCATTTTTTCATACTCGCGACGATTTTGAAAGTTTTTCATCTGGAATTCATTCAGCGTAGTAGTTGAACTTCATGCTATTTTCACGTTGAACTTCTGTGACGTATTTTTGTTTGTACACGCGCCTGAACTTCCCTCTGTACGAACCCGACCTTTATCAGAATTTTGAAAACCATTTTTTCTTCATACAAAAAATGTTGATCGTATTTTTGATCGCATTTTTAAACCGTTTAGCAAATAAATACTCGTTTTAGATAAGAATCTCACTCATAGGCGGATTTTGCACTCGGGTCGTGAAGAACTCGCGTTTTTTGCGATTTTACTGCCTAAGTTGTTCGACCTGAACTTCCCCCTGTGCTAGGTTGAACTTCCCGCAGCACTGCCCAAACATGGCTTGCTATATACCGTTGGAAAGCTATGGACACGAGTATCATGACCCAAGTTAAATTTTTCGCAAAATGTAAACGGTTTATGCGCAGTTTTGAAAACTGTTTTTTCTTCACACAAAAAACGTGAATCGTAATTTCGATCACATTTCTAAACTATTTATCGGAATGAGGCATATAATATGGCGTTAGAAAGCTGCTGCAAAACCGCTCCTTCCACATGTTGAAAGTTTTTTCTAATTCCCTATGGTTAAAGAGTAATTTGAAAAAACGTAAAATTTCGTAAACCGAACAGCTGAGTTCGTTTTTTCGATGTCATTTCGAAACGGCTAATCCAATAGAGGCATATGATATGGCGTTGGAAAGCTTATGAAAATGCGCTACTTTTTCATTTTGAAAGTTTTTTTTTCTAATTTTGAATGGTTTAAGAGTAATTTAGAAAATGGTCCAAGTCCTACCGAGTTCGTATTTTCGAGCTAATTTTTTAACCATGCGTCCGAATGCAGCAAATAATATGGCGCTGGAATGCTTGAACAAATGCGAAACTTTTTGGTATGTATTGTTTCTTCCAATTCTTTGCGGTTTTAAGTCAGTTTCAAAAATGGCGAAAAACGTATTTTCACCGTAATTTCTATGAACTTTATTGGAATTGGGCAAATAATATACCGTTGAAAAGCTACGGAAAATGCAAAACTTTTTCATGTTGATGGTTTTCTATGATTCCGTGTCGTTTTTAAGTAATTCCGAAAACGGCGGGATCATTCGTTCTGCCTCTATCGCGAAATAGATTATTCGAAAATGCACCGCGTGAAGAACCTGAACTTCTCGGTGCGTGTACCTGAACTTCACTGTGTTTTTCACGTGATTTTTTTTGCTCGTAGATCTTCATCCACTGCTTGTAGCTCTCCATCCCACTCACAGGAATTGAGCGGGTGATATACCGATGGAAAGCTGATGTAAACACGCGACTTTCCTGTGTTGATCTTTTTTTCATACTCGCGACGATTTTGAAAGTTTTTCATCTGAAATTCATTCAGTGTAGTAGGTGAACTTCCTGCTGTTTTCATGTTGAACTTCTGTGATGTATTCTCGTTTGTAATTTTCTCATCCATTTCGTCAGTGTTACACAAATGATATCCTTTTTGCACAAACCTCTCTCACAATAATTTTTTTAACTTTCTCCGACCGAGGACTTGAATTTGCACAAATAATATTCCTGCAGTTTTGAGGTAAATTAGAAAATGGCGAGATCATGATTTCTGCGTTCATTGCGAACGGAAATGCACTGCGTGAAGTAGTAGAACTTCTGGTGCATGTCTGTTTGAACTTCACTTTCTTTTTGACATGTTGTTTTTTTGCACTGCATGAAGTAGTTGAACTTCTGGGGCATGTCTATTTGAACTTCACTCTGTTTCACTTTATTGTATTTTTCTTATACGAAACACACACCATGTAGTATGTGAACTTCCGGTTGTTATCACATTGAGCTTCTCTCTGCGTTGAGAGAGTTATTTTAAAACACAAAAAACAACATGTTTTTTATGTATTTTGGACATCTAAATACACGGTGAACCTCTCTCACAAGAATTTTTTGAACTTTTCCTCGTCGAGCACTTGAACTTCTAGCAACCATTTTTCCGTTTATGAGGTTGTTTTTAAAAGTGCAAAAAATGGCGTTGTGTTTTTTATTTTTTGAACGGGTAAATCCTAGGTTTTAAAACATCCTAGGTTTTATTTCTTAATCTTTTTTTGCAATTTGAACTTCATGGTTGATTCTTCTTGGTGTATAAATGTCGAACTACTCTGATATCTGAAATTGTACTTCTTGGTTGTTCTTTAGTAACGGGAGAAATCGGAGTTGTGTAATAAACAACAATGCACTCTACATTTTAAAACGAACTTCATAGTTTAATTATTAAAAAACAGGAAAATTTGATTTTTTTTTTTAATATATATTCCAACTACACCGTTATTTTAATATGAACTTCTTCGTTTTATTCTTTTTTTAACTTTTTAGTTACTCTTTTTACTTTACTTTGAACTTCTTCATTTTTATTCTTCAATAATGAGAGAAAAATCTGAGTTGTTTATAAACTAAAAACTTCTCTGATATTTTAATTTGAATTTCACATTTTTTACTTTTCAAGTAAAGAATTGTTTTTAATTTTAATAAAGTTCGGACTTCTTTTGTTATTTTAATTTGGACTTCTTCAAATAATATGGTTTTCAAATAAACATCGAAAAAAATTTCAAAAATTGAACTTCATACTTCTTTTTTTCATAGGAACGGAAAAAAAATTGAGTTTTCCTTTTTTTCCTACAAATATTTTTGTTTTTGTTTGCATTTCCTTTAAAATTGAACTTCATACTTCTTCTTTTTCCCTAAAACCATTTAGTTTTTTTAATTTGCATTTTTTTCCAAAATTGAACTTCATGCTTTTTTCCTAAAACAATTTTTGTTTTTATTTGCACTTTCTTTTTATGAACTTCTGAATTTTTAATAATCGAACTTGCATGTGCTATGCACGCATGCCTCCCACACAGAACCCATGAGCGCTAATCCTCTATCAAAGTATCAGTAAGGCACCCCTCAAAAAAAGTGTTAGTAAGGGAGTAACATACAGAAATAGATAAAATCCATTCCAATCCTCGACAACCTTTTTTGCATGAAGTTAGACCAGGATCAATTACGACAAAAACACACGCACACATGCTGTCAACAACTCTCGTACTATTGTGTCGCGAGAAGAGCTATCCTGAAATCAAACAACACCACTCATAACAGTCAAAATCCCCGTTGAGAATACTTACACCTACAAACAGAATTTGTAATGGGGCACGGCTAATTAACCAGACAGGCAAACCGGTCCATGGAATCCGAGTCTTACAAATTTAGAACACATTTGCATTCATAGCAACCTAAAACAAGAATGCCATCTTACAGAACCCATACATTTTTGACTGCTCGAAATGCCTGTCCTATACACATCGATCAGGAATGGCGTGGTAATCGAGGAACCGAAGCCCCGGGAGATCCACGGCGAGAATAACAGCACTGACACGGGGGAGGGGGAAGGCCGGACCCAACCATCGCTGCAGTCCGCACATGACAGCGAGTGCGATGGTGGTCGCCGTCGGATGTGGCAGGGCCCGGCGGAGGAGGAAGATGGGGCGGCGCTGTATGCGGCCGACGGATCAGGCAACTAAGACAGCCAGGGGAAGAGCTCCTGTGGTCGCTGGCGTCGCCATATCCAAGCACGACGGCGATGGAGGAGAAGCACCGGGAGGAGGTGGAGGTGGCAGGGCCCGGCAGAGGCGCGTGCGGGACCGCCGTCGGGGGCGGTGATTTTGGGCGGGGTGCGGGCGGCGTGCGTGTGCCGGCGCCGGCGCCAGCTGGGGCGGGGTGCGGGCGGCGTGCGTGCGCTGGCGCCGGCGCCGGCTGGGGCGGGGTGCGGGCATAGGGCCGGAGGCATCGGTTGGAGCGGGGTGCGGGCGGCGTGGGGGCGAGAGGTGTGGGAGGTGGATCAGGGAGGTGGGGATGATCGGGGTGGATCGAGACAAGGGAGGTGGGGTGGGCTTTTTATTTTTTCTGTCACTCCCCGGTTCGAGAGTTTGGGAAGAGACCCATCGGGCCCTTATAGAGCCGTTGTGATCATAATAACTATTCTAATCCTGGGATTAGAATAGTGCTACTATATATATATATATATATATATATATATATATTCCTATTTTGTATACACACTTAGCCATTATTATGCATGGGTCCAATGATGTAATATATATGTTCCTATTTTGTATACACATTTAACCGTCAAATGATGCTATATATATCGCCTTCCCTTCGTTCACTGCTCTCGGAAAAAAGGAAAAGCAAGAGAAAATAAAGGAAAAGAAAAAGGAAAACTGGTTATAGTAGTAGCGCTTTATTGAAAAAGAGCTACGGCTAGTCAAGGTAGGAGTAGCGGTTTCCGTATAAAACCGCTATAGCTAGTCAAGGTAGTAGTAGCGCGTTTGGTCTAAACGCGCTACTGCTACGTCCACTTAACCCAAAATCCTCCCTCTCTCTGCTTCATCCCGCCTCTTTTCCCCCCAAATCCCCACTCTCTCTTCCCCCGTCGCACCGCCGCACCCCGGCGCTCGCCCCCGACCCCGACGCGCCACGCCTCCCTCCTCTACTTCCTCCCCTCCCAACCTCGGCCATCGTCGGGCCTGCCTCCTCGCCCCTGCACCCTCTGTAAACCCCCCTCTCTCTCTGCTAGCTAGGATTCTTTGGTTAATTTACTTAGGTTTTAGTTACAGCAATAGGTTAATTAGGCTATCTATTTAGTTATGAATTTAGCTAGCTTTTAAAATAGGATAGAAATTTAGGGTTAAGCAATTATAGTTAAAAGAAAAGGCAGCATTTAAGCAATTGTCCAAATCAACATCCCTTGTTAAAGCAAATTTAGGTAGGCTGAATTTAGGTAGGCTGAATTTATATGCAAATTTGAACTGGACATGTGATATGTGGACATGTCATGTTTTGGACATGTCATGTTTGGAATTTGGACATGTCATTTGGACATGTGATGTTTTGGTTCAATTTTGGTAAATGATCTGAGTGCCCTATGTTACGCCGGAATGTTGATTCATTTCCGTTTCGGTGAATTTCAGGCGCTCGATATGTCCATTTTTAAGCAAAGGTCATGCCGAAATTTTACGTGAATTTTGGCATGATTTGTGCTACATAGTAGGCATATCGAGTGCTGGCACATAGATTTCTTTTTTATGTCATTTCTCATTTTTTTCATACTTTTAGAAATAAATAAGGAGACTTAATCATAGGAAACATGTCGAACAACGAAGAAACTGAGCCTTCTGACCAAGATGCAGACGAGATGGATTATGAGGGTGAACAAGAGTACCTCGACTATTTGACTGCTAAGCAAGGTTTGCAAGTCTCGATGATGGTACTGATGCCGACATCGACACCTGGAAAGTTTGAGCCATTAGAGCTGGAAGAACCTCGCAAGTGCTATGGGAACCAAGTAGGATGCATCCTACGGGAATGCGCGAGCATGAACGACGATGACTTAAGGAGTAAAGAACATTTGACGCAGTTGCTCCTAACGAAGTTGCACAAGAGATTCAAGTTCCCTAGCCGGGATGATAACATAGAACAACTGTGGGATGACCCGAAGATGAAAAAGATTAACAATCACGCCATGGGCATGTTCAGCAATGATTTGACCTCCTGGAAAGGGAGGGTGAAACGAGCTATTGAGGCTGAGGAACCCCTGTCCAAGATTCTGGAGGAAAATCTGACACTTACGGAAGAGGAGTTCGAAAAGTCCAAGGACACTTGCGCTACCGAGGCAGCCAAGGCTAAGGCTGCGAAATTCAAGAGCCTTCAGCAAAGGAACACGGGGAAGCATCGCCTCGAAAGCCATAGCTACCTCGGTAAAAGGCCCACATGGGATAAGGAGGACGTTGAATGTGAAGCCGCGGGTATCCCAGACCCCTTCGCGAAGTTTAGCAACCCCTTGGAGCGTGACTTCATCAGGGCCCGCTACAAGTGGGACAAGGGAAAAAAGGTTTTTTACACGGACCAGATCACAAGGAAATTGATTAGACTACTGGTAATTATTCTTTTACCACCTTACATTTAGCTCCATATCTAGTCGACTACACATTCCTAAACGGTTCACGGTCCTTCTGCGGGAGAAGCAACACCAGCTTGCAGCCGAAAGCCCTACTTCTCCGATGAGGTCCAAGTGGGACACCCCTCTCAACCGGGCCTTGAACGAACTTAAGGGACTCCCTTTGGGCCAGCGGCCGCAATATGGTCGTGTGCACGGCGCTGGAGACGGCGCCATGTGGAAGGTGTTTTACAACGAGGGCCCGGAGGCCAAGAAGCAGAAAAAGAAGTTTAGTCAGGCGGACATCGACGCGAAGGTGAAGCTTGCGGTCGAGAAAAAGCAGCCGAGGAGAAAAATGAGTTGCTACAGGAGGCAGTCAATGCAGATGTAACTGCCTGCAGAAATGATTTCGCTACTAACTTGGTTCCAGCTATCATCAACTGGACGAAGGAAAATCCAGACAAGACAGTACATGATTTCTCGATTCCCAGTTCCGTCGGAAGCAACTCCATGAACAACAACAACACTGCACCATCACTTGCTCACGCAACCAGGCCTCCTCTCGCAGTCGCTCCCGCTCATAGCAGCCCGTCCTCAGTCTCTGGCGTGCTAGGTGGGCCTTCGTCTTTGGCTGAGCTCGACGCCGTCACGGTAATTACATGTCGCACCAACATATATATATATATATATATATATATATATATATATATATATATATATATATAATATTCCATTTTCGTTGCCTTTCGGATGTTTTACGCCACATACATATGTGTTTGCAGGGCGAAGAAACCCCGTGCACCATACTCTACTTGATCAAAGGCCAGAAGGTGGACGTGGGAAAGGGGATGATAATGAACCCCTTGCAACCCACGTTCCACAACCAGCCGATCCCCGCTGGGCACTTCAGGGTTAGCTTGTCCAGTGTGAAATCGGGGCACGAGGCTTTGCCTCCTCCAGTACAGCATGTGGTAGAGGATGATGAGACCCCGCCGCGGATTGGAAGCTGTAAGGGTTGGGTGCTGCTATGGACGAAGAATCTTATTCGTCTAGATCCGGCCGAGAACACACCAATAACCACACATCAACAAGCATGTGCGGAGAACACCACCCCTCCTACACAATTACCATCTCCTATAGTGCCGGGTAGAGCGGCGGACGACGTGATGAAGGGGGTGCAATAGTATTGGCTGATGTAATCGGTCCTGTAGAACAGAGAATGGATGATGAGATGGAGGTCGACCCTATGGGTTTCCTCAATACAAACCTGTATGACTGTGACATAGATATGATGAGTCAACCATATGACGAATTGGGCTATCAAAATGCTAATGAGGACATGGATGATATGCCCGGGTAGGAAGGTCGTTAGAAGGATTGCAAAAAGTCTCTCTTCATGAATTCCTCACAGGACATGCTTGAAGATGCCGCCTCAACACAGGCTCAGCTAGTCGGGGGTCGTATAGTGCTTAGCCCGGGAACCCTAGGGCAGGGGTTAAGGAAGGGTCTGGAAAGTGTGCCCAAGAAAAAGGAGAGGAAGAGATCGGGGAAGATAACTGCCTCCAAACAAGCCAGAGCACATAGCAGCCAGACGATGGATTCTGAAGAGCGTGTACCCGTGAAAGGTGCGGCCATGTTCCATCTCACGGGCGAGCTGATGCTACCGCCGAGACCGCTGGAGGCACTATCAGGGGATCTCAGGAGACTGCACGACCATGTGTTGTCCACTGAGAAAAGCCTACTAGCCTCAAAGGATCCAGGATATCCGACATATGCGGCTCGTGTGCCTGAGGGGAAGTGCTACATCGACACACGGCCTGCGGAAGTGTTCTTCCTGTTGTTTGGCCATATCTTTGAGATGTTTCTGACAAGGCGGCTCAATTTTACAATTGTCCGCATTTTTGCACTACATATGAGCTCCGTCATGAAGAGTGAAGAAGTCTCGCAAATCTGTGTGGCGGATCCATACTACATGCGCGAGTCTTTCTTGAGTCTCGGTGACTTTGAGCGTGAAACTGCTAGGGACTACCTCCAAAACTTCATGGTACAGAATAAGGACCAGGAAATTGTCCTCGTGCCTTATCATCCAAAGTAAGTCAGTTCCGTACAACCCTTTTGTACATTTCAATCATTCCTTCTCGCTAATATGGAGAATAATTTGAGGTGTCTTTTCCCCGTAGCAATGGGCACGCCGTCCTTATCGTTCTTTACCCGCGAGTCTCCCATGCCGTGTATTTTGACCCTTCTAGAGACTACGAGAAAAAGGACTACACCCACATAATGAATATTCTAGATGATGCTCTCCAAGGCTTCAGAATTAGAGGTGGCCACATGCAGATCAGGAAACAAAGGAACAAGAAGATGGGTTTCGTGCATAAAACTAACTTCTCCTGCATCCATCTCCCAAAACCAAGCAAGAAGGATGGATTCTACATCGTCCATCTCATGATTGAGTTCAGCAAGGATCACCAAAAGCTTCACATGACAAGCAGAAATGATGATCATATCCACAAGTGGCTAGAATCTCATGGAGAAGCGGATTATAAACTTAGAGATGACTTCTTTCGCATCCAAAGGGACATTGCGACGATCATCATGAAAGAAGTCGTCGATGAGAGGGGATGTTCCACCACGGCCCTATATCGCGAGCTGACGTCCGAACTCGCATAGGCATGCAACGTCTAGACCTCACGCCGTTCAAGAAGCTAGGGTCCATCCTCGATGATATGGAAGGATGGAACTTCTAGTGATTTACGATGCCGATGATGATGATGTGTGTTGGTTGAACTTGTATACTTTCTGCAGCGATGAAACTTTGTGATGTCCACGGTCCCTGCCGAACTTGCGTAAGCTACTTTGTTAGTTTGCGTACGATGACATGCGTACCTCTAGTTAATTAGTTAGCGTACTGTATGTTGCATCTAGTTGCTAACCCTTTCTTTTTCGTGTTGCTCTAGTATATTTTGTTGCATATGATTGTACATCCTCTTCATGAAGATGCATCTCTAACAGGTACCTAGTTTCTTGATGGCGAGATGGAAGTGCTATGTCGTGTACAAAGGGAAGGTTCCGGGGGTGTACAACGAGTGGCCCGCGTGTCAGGCGCAAGTGAATGGGTTCTCGGGCGCCAGTCATAAAGGCTTCAAAACCAGACAAAAAGGAGAAGCTAGTTACTTGAGGTTCACGCTAGCGCGAGAGAGGACTCGTAACCGCCACCTCATGTACTGCATAATTCAGCTCTCACTCATAGTGATAGCTCTTCTCGCGTATACCTTTGTTTAGATGGATGATGTTGTAGTTGCAAGTATTCGAGACTTGCATGTATCGTTATTTTTGAGATGATGACAAGATACCACTTTGTGTTGGATGATGATTATGATGAGATTATTTGTATGTATATGCTATGATTACATTTGTGGTCTCGCAGGCATTTGTATGTGTATCATGATGATATTTGTATGTGCTAAAGATTCTTCTATAAAGCCTGTTCAAATACAAAACAAATATGCAGAAAAAACAAAAACTACTAAAATTAGCAGTAGCGAGTGGAGAAAAGTTAGCAGCAGCGGGATAGTAGCAGTAGCGCGCACAGTAGAAACGCACTATAGCTATTAGCAGTAGCGAGCTCCCATGAAGAATGCTGCTGCTACACTTGTATATCAGTAGCGCGGGAGCGCACGCGCTGCTGCTACGGGTTAGCTGTAGCGCCTTATTAGTAGCGCCCTGTCCCACGCTACTAATATACCAAGAACCGCGCTGCTGCTAGGCTTTTCCCTAGTAGTGCAGCTTCTAGTACGACTCCAGAAAAATACCCAATGGTCTATCGGGACATATGTCCCTTGAATCTCACCATTCATTTCCGGCTTGATCAGCCCCCCTGCTATATGTATCATGTCTTTTCTGCTTTGTATCCCCTAGTATAAGAGCATCTCCAGCCGTTCGGCCTCCCAGGGCGCCGAAAAAGACCGGCCTGGGGGCGAGCCGGCGCTAGATCGGCCCCTGGGGTTCGTTTTTCCCCAGCCACGCGCCCAGGCGCTCCATCATTCTCGCTCAAAGAAACAACAAACCGGCGTTCATCGCAATAGTTCGGCGACTCGGTGCCATAGTTTGGCGATCAAAATAAAAGTACACGCGGTAGTTCGGCGTACAAAAAAGGAAGGGCGTGGAAGGAGTACATCAAGCGTCGAGTTCAACCTCCGGCGGTGTAGTCGTCAACGTACGCGGGCTAGGAGGAATCGGCGCGGCTTCCGGGCTGTTCGACGCGTCTTCTGTGCTGTTGGGCGCGGCGGAGGCATCGTCGGTGGGTCTGGGCGTCGCGGAGGCGGAGACATCGTCGGTCCTGGTCTTGTCGTCGTCATCAGCCGCCGGGCTAGGCGGCGGCGTCGGCGTCACCGGTATCTGGTTCAGGACGAGGCCGCGCTCGGCCAAGAACCACGCCTTGAGCTTCTCGTCGCCGCTCTGGAGCATGTCAGCGCCGCCTCCGCTTGTTCGGCCATCGCGCGCTCCGCAGCCACCGCGCGCGCCGCCTTCGCTTGTTCGGCCGCCGCGCGCTCCCTGGCCTTCTTGGCCCTGTTGCGCCTGTCGACAGTGACGGCTTCCCGGCGCTCCACGTCCGCCTTCCACTCGGCGTTGGTCATGCCGGGGGGCTTGGACAACGGAGCCCTAGGCTTCCTTTGCTTCGGCGGGGCAGCGGCGGCGAAATCCTTCACGGTGCGCGGCATCACATACTTCTTCGGCGGCATGGCGGGCGGAACGGCAGGGGTGGAGGCGGATTGGTGGGAGGAATGGAGAAGAGAGGGGGAGCGGGAGAAAACGGCGGGAAAAAGTCTTCCAGTCGCCGACAGAGCGGCCCCACGCCGCTTTTCGCTTCCACCTGCGCGCCCAGACGACACCCGGTCGCTTGGGTTCGGGGCGGGACTGCCGGCTCTGGATTTCGCCCAAACCGGCGCTAAACGAGATCCTGGGGCGCGACTGGGGCGATTTTCGGCCACCGGCGCTAAAAATTCGCCTGGGGGTCCTGTTGGGGACGCGGCTGGAGATGCTCTAATATGCTCTCTGACCTGTTCTGCAGGCGTGACCCCACAATCTCATTAAATGCTCCTGGTATGTGACAAGTGACAGCTGCCACAGGCAATTACAGCGCCAACGCTGACACCTGTTCTTTAATTCATGGATGCATGTATTACATGTCTCGATTAGTGGCTTAACTACAACATGCACGCTCACTCAATTCTCTAAGCACCCAAGTCTTTTTACCACTCCTTTTCTTTAGACATTCTTTTGTGAGTATTTTTCTAGACATTATTATCTGACTTCAAATAATTGGGATCACAAAATATTTTTGCTGGATTAACTTTTCATGATATTCTTGGTGGAACAAAACAAATTTAACACAATATACAAGTTACCATTCACACGTTCTGTACTAGAAATATTGATATTTTTTCTCTAATGCTGATGGGAGCTTTTCCTTCGCGAAACTTTTTATACGAGTGAAATAAGGTCAAGTTTATTTTTTAAAAAAATTCACATTTTTTTGACTTTCTTAAGTTACTAAAAAAAATTCCATGTCACATGTATATACACTTTAAATGAACAAATATATATATACAAGTTACTATTCATACTTTTTTGTCCTTGAATTTTGTTTCACTAAAGTCAATGGTTGTTCTTCCTTCTTGAAACTATTTATACCAGTATGAAAGAAAGTCAAGATTATTTTCAAAAAGTTTCATTTTTTTTAACTTTTTTGGTAATCACCAAATAGACAACTTCCAACCGTGCCACTAAAAATATAGATAGTTTACATTGTTGGGATAGAATGATAGGCATGAAATATTGATAAAAAAACACATCAACACTAACCATTTTGATATAGCTTTACTACCGAAAATGGTTTAATTGAGCTTTAAAAGTTTGTTTTGTCTTACCAACGTTCAGAATTCCGGAGGGACACGCCCCTGACAGTAGCCACCTTAGAACAGGACGAGGTGTGTGTGTCAGTAGAGCAGCATTTATGCATCGACATAATGGATTATTGCGCGAAAACACTGTACCAGATGATGTCCAAGCTTGTCCTTCTGACAATATACACTTTGGCAGCTGTGTATAACGCGTATTGGCACAGCAGGAGCCTGCCCGTATTTCCTAATTCGCTACTCTCGTATTTCCTAATTCGCTACTTTAGCTACGGATCGCAACACACTTACACACGATGTGGATTCCAGGGACATATGTCCCCACAGACCAAACGTCCGCCTCCTACGATTCCATTTATTAGAAGTTTCCCAGTTGTGCATCTTTTGGAACAGTGTGACAACTTCCTGACTTCAGATTCAAAGTCTTGCTGGTCGCGGGTCGCAGCATTGAGCATGTCGCCCCATGCATCGTGGATGTGTGCATGACAAAGATGTCCGTCCTTGGCTCCCCTAAGGAGCTGTTTGTAATTTCTATTTTCTTTGCAAGTTGCCTTGTGTGGATTGGATTCTTTAAATACGGTTCAGGTGGTTGGAATATGCATGAGAATGTCAGTAGAATTAATATGATGAAGTCACTAGTGAGGTAAGCAAGCAGACAAGTCAAACTTTTTGTCTATCCTCCATGTGTTCTCCGTTGGAACCAAGGGACGAAGGAACTAAAATAAAGATTTGCACAGATAAATGCAATACAACATCTATGGTTCTGGCATAGATAACTTTTTGTTAGGCATGTGGCCCTGAGTATTGGATTTGCTTTTGATGAAACCCCAAATGGATCAATGGAATAGTTAAGGCAATTTTTTGTACACATTTGCGTATCAAATCTTCATAACGTTGATGGTTTCAGGTGTGCCAAAAATGCGGAAACGCCCAAAATCTACAGACTACAGTACTTTACATTACATGAGCAAGTACTTTATCCCAAAGCTTCAAACACGTGTCGTTGTCCGGCCTCACAAAAAAGGTGTTTACGTCTGTAGATACTCTGGTGGTTTTTTTTAATTGAGGGGCACTCCCCGATTTCATTTCATTGAATGAAAAGAAACCGAATAAACAGAGTCATAAAAAAAGTTTGTTTCTCAGCCCCAGATACCCTACCTTGGCCGGGGGGGGGGGGGGGGGGAGAAAAGACTAAAGAAGCGCTACGAGGAAAATGGTTACCACACAGGGCTCCATCCCCGACCCTAACCTATTCTAAACAGTGACAGAGCTTAGAACAACCATATTATCCAGACATAGACTATCACGATATTCCAGCGAAGAAACTCAAAACATAGAAAAGCTCTCAACCCACTCCCAGACGTCTTGTCATTGGCGCCCATCCTCTGCTCTTGTTGAAGAAGCCATTTGCAACATCAACCAACAACGCCGCCACGTCGCGCAGCTTCTGTTGCCCTTCTTTTCTATGTAAGCCAGCCCAGTACGACATCCAATAAGCTATTTGAAAAAACAGCACACTCAGATCATGCGGGTAAATGTGATGAAAAGTGGCAGCATTTCTGGCTTTCCATAAAGACCAGAATACCGCCGCTACACCCACTGCTACTGTTTGTCTCATCTTCTTCAGAAACATCTCTATCCAGCTGCTGAACTCTTCAATTTTCCAAGGAATATCATAAATACCAGTGACATTCCTAACAACCCCCCACACAAACTTGGCTACCACACAAGTGCAAAAAAGATGCTCTACGGTTTCAGAATGACCACAACTTTTATCTTTACTGAATGATGCATATAATTAATTACAATTCCATTTAACCGTAAAAAAATTATAATTCCATTTGATGGCGATGTTTGAAGAAAATGACAGTGAACACTTTTTAAGCCACAATTACAGTGAACATTGTTATATATGTTTTGCGATCTAGAAATGAGTTATCGCGATGGATGTTTTCTTCCACATCAGTTATGTTTGCTTGGGGAACATTGCCAGGACAGAGAGTAGATTTTTTTCTTCCGTTGAGTCAAACAGACAGTGACTAATTGGTTTGTAAAATTAATAATTATGATACATCTGAACCATTCAGATTGAGTGGATTTATCATCTGTCAACGTTGAACTAGTATATTCTAACAAGATCCATCAAACAACTGATGCAAACCTCTGTTCGAACCCTTGCGTGCCAAGGTATCAAAATCTTGAACGCCACTCTAAAAGCTTCTGTTCTAGAAGATGGAGTCACCAAGTTTGAAGCCACTTCTCCTGTTCCCCTTCCTCGGTGCTTCGATCAGACAACGAGAGACCAAACGTTTACGTATGACTTTATATAAATAGTCCTCTACACGTCTCTCGTCTTAATCGCACCGAGGCTTGCCGCTTGCGTCTGATCTGCATTTGTACTCGATCTCATCCTCCACGCCGGCCGTAGTACTTTCCGGCTAGCTCGCCAGCCATGGCTGTCCACGACGAGCCGCTGCACATCCTCTTCTTCCCGTTCCTGGCCTCCGGCCACCTCATTCCGATCGCCGACATGGCCGCGCTCTTCGCCGGCCGCGGCGTCAGGTGCACCATCCTCACCACGCCCGTCAACGCCGCCATCATCCGCTCCGCCGTCAAGCGCGCCAACGACGCCTTCGCCGGCACCGGCTGTCCCGCCATCGACATCGCTGTCGTGCCTTTCCCCGACGTCGGGCTCCCGCCGGGGGTGGAGAACGGCACGGCCCTCTCGTCCCAGGACGACCGCGACAAGTTCTTCCACGCGGCGACTCTGCTCCGGGAGCCATTCGACCGGTTCCTGGCCGACCACCGCACCGACGCTGTCGTGTCCGACAGCTTCTTCCACTGGTCTGTCGACGCCGCCGCGGAGCGGGGCGTCCCGCGCATCGCGTTCCTCGGCAGCAGCATGTTCGCGCGCTCCTGCAGCGACAGCATGCTGCGCCACAACCCGCTGGAGAACGCCCCCGACGACCCCGACGCCTTCGTCGCCCTGCCGGGGCTGCCGCACCGCATCGAGCTGAGGCGAAGCCAGATGATGGACCCGGCTAAGAAGCCATGGCAGTGGCAGTTCTTCAAGGGCGTGAACGCCGCCGACCAGAGGAGCTTCGGCGAGGTGTTCAACAGCTTCCACGAGCTGGAGCCGGATTACGTCGAGCACTTCAACAAGACGCTCTCCCGGCGTGTGTGGCTCGTCGGGCCAGTAGCGCTCGCCAGCAAGGACATGGCTGTGAGAGGCACCGACGCGCCCTCGCCGGACGCGGACAGCTGCATCCGGTGGCTGGACGCGAAGCCAGCCGGCTCGGTGGTGTACGTCTCCTTCGGCACACTAACCAAGTTCGCACCGGCGGAGCTGCACCAGCTCGCCCGCGCCCTCGACCTCTCAGGCGTGAACTTCGTGTGGGTCATCGGCACCGCCGCAGGCCAAGACTCTGCTGAATGGATGCCCGAAGGCTTCGCGGACCTCATAGCGCACGGCGACCGCGGCTTCCTAATCCGAGGCTGGGCGCCGCAGATGCTGATCCTGAGCCACGCCGCCCTGGGCGGGTTCGTGACGCACTGCGGCTGGAACTCGGTGCTGGAGGCCGTGAGCGCCGGCGTGCCGATGGTGACGTGGCCGCGGTACGCGGACCAGTTCAACAACGAGAAGCTCGTGGTGGAGCTGCTCAAGGTGGGCGTCAGCATCGGGGCCAAGGACTACGCGTCGGGCATCGAGGCCCACGAGGTGATCGCCGGCGAGGTGATCGCCGAGTCCATCCAGAGGCTGATGGAGAGCGACGCCATCCAGAAGAAGGCCAAGGACCTCGGTGAGAAGGCAAGGCGCGCGGTGGAGAAGGGCGGATCTTCGTACGATGATGTTGGCCGGCTCATGGACGTGCTGACGGCCCGTCGGAGCTCCGTCGAGGTTGGCCAAGACATCCAGGCCAGCTGATGGGCTGGTACGACGGTGTGTGTGTTAATTTGGGCAGCTTGGAACTTTCCTTTTGCTGATTAATGGCCGCTAGATCCGCTGGCGATCTTTTGCTAGTACGACAGCCATGACGCCATGGAATTTAGGTCCTATTTGGTTCATAGGTGCTAGGACTTTTTTTAGTCCCATCTTATAAGTCTCAAGTCCTTAAAAAGTCCCTACCTGTTTGGTTCCTAGGACTTATAAATCCTTATAAGACCATATTACAACTATAAGTCCCTATAAATCCCTCCTTAAGAGTCTTATTTTATAAGTCTCAAATGCCCACTTTAAGTTCCTATAAGTCCTTTCTGTTTGGTTTAGATGTCCCTAAGCCAATAAATCCCTAGAAACGAACACCCTAATTGTACGTCGCTGTTCTCTGAGAAAAGTGTAAAATGAGTAAGAAAACTTTCTTTTTGCATCTCGGGGACTGAAAGGACTTGGTGGATGCCAAGCCACGCTCGTGCTCTGTCAGTATCATGGCTGCAAACATGATACGTAGCATGGTCCGTGGCCATATATAATGCTGTACGTTCCCATCTCGCCGGCATGCCACCATTGCTAATTTGTTGCATCGAGATTGTGTTGTTTGGGGGACACGTGACAGAAGCTCTTTGATTTTCTTCTTCTGTGAAAGTAGTGAAACACTATACTTTTGATTTCTAAAATCTGAGAAAATCGTACTTTTGATCATGTCAATCATAACCTAGCTAATTTGCCACGTTCATGCTATGCTAGTAACCACACTGTACACTCTTTTTCTTTTCGAAAAGGGGGTTCGCCTCAGCCTCTGCATCTGAACGATGCATACGGCTAAAAAGATTACTGAATACATAAAAGAGAGCCTCAATTTGCAGGAGCGTAAGTTCACAATACCTACTAATGAATAGTGTATACCACGTGGGGACAAACCGATCCAACTACCGAAATTGAGTTTGATTACATTGTTAATCTCTCTTTACGATGGTCATCTCAGTATCATAATGAAATTTATTATAACTAGATTTCCATGTTAAACCAATACACATTTTTTTCATTTGAGAAATGGATAGAAGACCTCATATGCACCAAATCAAATCAAGTAAATATAGACCAGCAAGTCACATAATGGAATCATATGCAACCGTAGAATCGACAACATTTTATGTTCTTCGATGATTATAATAGTGATGCTAATTTAAATAGAAATACAAAGCATACACATGTTGTCAACATGTTACTGTACCCAACTTGCAATTCATATTTGCCCAGCCCTATTTTTTTATGAATATGGCTGCCTAATATACACTAGAAACCACTACTAAGATATTTGTTAGTGTGTATGATTTAAAAAATCTCTACCATGAGATTCAATAATATTAAAATATATATAAACACATGCATAGATACTAAAAAATGTGTGTATGTACTATATAATTTATGCAATATTTAAAAGTTAACTTAATCAAAAAAATTAAACTAGAAAGAGAAGTTTTGTTACAATTTAAATTTTGCAGATATTTTTTCAATAACATATATTACAACTGTATGACAACAATTGTTATAACCGTTGTTTACAAACATGGTTATGCGGTTAAGTACAATGGCTAAGTAATAAAAAAATATTAAATAAAATAAAACGATACTATTAGTTTAAAATAAGTATAAATGTTTAGCATAAAAAATTGTTTTATATTTTTGGACCGGCTCTGCCAAGAGAGACAAGTTCGGGTCTACGTACACCACCAACTCCGGAGGCGAGCAGTGGTGACAGTCACTGGCACCGGGGAACGGGCCAATAGCTCATGTGCGACACATTTGAGGTGAATTGGCTTGAGTGCGACGTTGTTCGAGCGAATGGCTGTGGTGCGACACATTTGAGCAGGTAAATAGCCCACGCACGACATGGCTGTTAAACTGAACTGATGCCCTCGTAAGCTGTTGGGGGCTAGACCCACCACTTATCCACGTAAGCGCTGGACCCACCACTTATCCACCTAAGCGCGGGACCCACCACTTGTCTACTCGCGGGACCCACCTCCTCGAAGCTAGAAAAGACGAGCGCCCATGCCCGTCCGCCCGCCGCCGCCCATTCATCCCCTTTCCCCAATCTTTCACTTCTCCCGCGACCTAGCGCAAATGTCTACCTCCTCCGCCACGCAATCAAAATGGCGACAGTATGGACCAGTGCTGCTAACAAGGTGCCCTGAATGCACACGCCCAGACCCTCTTAAACGGTTGGTCACTAAAAGGGATGACAATGGCAATCTTGGGCGGGAATTTGTGAAATGCTTGAGCAAACCAATGGCAGGAAGGGGTGGCAAGGTTAGATCTCAGTTCTTAGCCCGTTCTTTCACTGTCTTTCGCTCTGATTTCTCCATATTTTGTTTTTTCTCCTCGAATTTGGGATTTAGGGTTCATGTTGTTCTTTTCAGATCTTGAAGAAATGTTACCATTTGGAGTGGATTGATGAATATGTTGATAAGATTCAGTTTGAGGGCTATGTTGATTCGAGCGTGGCCGCAACCTGGGAGCTCAATTTGGGCGGGGTGCCGCCGATTGCTGTGGAGAATACGGGGAGCTCGGGCGGAGGGGCGGGTAGATTCGTGCCGATGGCGATGTATGCGCGCAATGCTGAACTGCATGCGGAGTCCGAACTGACCGAGGAACTGAAGAAGATCAAGAAACATCTAATGCAGATGATCGATTTGCAGAAGCAAGCAAATATCATGGCAGGGGGGTTCTATTGTTGTATCATTGCTCTGTTTTTGTTTTATTTGTTGTTCATCCGTCATTAGAATGGGCATTTAGGCTTGTCAGGGTAGAGGATGTGATCTGTGCGCAAGTAATGTATCTGAATTGAAGCAGCAATTTGGAACACAAATTATTCAGTGTTCATGCTCTGTTTCCCCTGTTTTTGTTCTTCACTTAACAGAGTACACACCCAAATTCAGTTTCTAGTAAAAAAACAAAATTGGGCTGCCGAATAGATGTTGGGCCGTAAGGAGATTGGGCTCAAGGAGACCAGCCCACCCGCGTAGGGGCACCAGCCCACCTCTAACTTTGGCAAATAAAATGTTACTTGTTTTTACTTTGGCCTTTTTCTTGCACTAAATTTTGTGATGGATCATTTTTTGATGCACTAAAACTAAATGTTACTTGTTTTTATGCATGTCTATGGTTTCATGAACTAAATGAGTTGCATGCTTGCAGTTTGCATTTCCTAGTTGCATGTCCATAGTGGGTTTGCATGGGGCTCCTAGATGCATGTCTATGGTTTGGGTAATGACCCATTATTTGGCCAATATTTTGAAGATGGTGTGTGTGGTGATTGGAGTGTAGCAACCCGGGCCCGTAGCAACCCATAGCAATACACAAATAATGGAACAACCCATAGCAATCTACAAATAATAGCATGAAATACACAATATATATAGTAGCATAACGATTATATAGAAGCATAACGATTCCAACCCATAGTTCCACGATAGCCTTACAACTTCACGATAGCCTTACAACTTAAAATACTAATACAACTGAATAATAGTAGCATAACGATTATAACTTTAAAACTAATACGATATGATACGATAGATCGGGGGGCACCAAACGTGGGTTCTTCTTCGGGTTCTTCTCTCCTCCTCCTCCGGGTGAACGCCGGGCCACCTCGCTCCTCCGGGCGCCCTTCACTCCTCGTTGTTGATGGGGGTACGGGAGCATGTGCATAACACCGTTGTTGGGGAAGATGGAGTTGAAGTCGGTGAAAATGTTATGGGTGGTGAAAGCTATGAACTCACAACCAACCCAATACACTCGCCCGAGGAGGTAGAAAGCATCAAATGGGTTAGTGAACGTAGCGAGGAGCCCAACCACAAGGCCGTTGTGGGTGACCTCCTCAAGATGGTACATCCTTGGAGAGCCGCGGGGGAGGTGGCGGAAGTTGGACACAAGGAAGAAACCCGTCAACTCCCTTGCGCCCTCCACCTTGAGATGGCCCAAACCCTAAGGGTACTCTCCACGTACACTCCGCTCGGGTAGAGCCTTTCCGGCATGGTTGGGGGGAGTTGGTAGGTGGGGGCGTTGTACTGCATGGTGGCGCCCGGTGGCTCGAGGGCTCGATTGGGTTTGATGGAGAAGAAGGAAGAAGGTGGGCAGAGGAGGAAGAGGATGGGGTATGGATGAGGAGGAAGAGGAAGACGATAGTGCCCGGCTTAAATAGCCCAAGAGCGACGTGGTTTTTGATTTCTTCGAGTGGTTTCACTGGGTAGAATTAATGGGCGGGCGGAGTTTGGTGGCGCCCCATGGAAGTGTGTACACGAGCGTGAGAAACGGGCTGCGATGGTCGCGGGTCAAGGGGGGCGGGATCACGCACGCGTCTGTGCCGTCGTGGGTCAAGGGGACACGCCTGCCCCGGGTTCTTTACGTGTGCTGCACATGCATTCATGTCGTATCCCATCTTGCTAGGGCCTGGCTAGAGGGCAACGTTCGGTCGATGGGAGACGTGACAATAATGGACGCCTTCATTTGCTCATCTTGTAACGAGCAGCACGCCGTTTGAACTGCATCGATACCCACATCGATACCCCATGCCAGTATTGCGTCCTCAAAGAGGAGCACGCCATGAACGGCACGCCATGCAGCGTTGGCTTTTTGGTTGTCTTCATCGGGCTACTGCATTGTGGCTGGGTGCATGCTTTGATGCGACGCTGCATCGGTTCTAATGGTAGGCATGCAACAGCTTACTGCGTCGTTGGAGGTGGCGGAGCAGGGCTACGTCGAGGGCATGCATGCAACGCATGGGCGCAGTTCTGCGGGTGGGCATGCATGCTGCGGGTAGGCACGGGCACGCATGCAACGATGGAAAGGGCACTGCCTAGGCTTGGTCCATGCACCGCGTCAAGTCTTGCCGTTGGATTCAAATGAACGGTCCTGATGCCCCAACGAGAGAGGCTGATCCAAACACCGCCGCGTTGTAACGCTCCGGATACAACTTTCCATATTCGTAACTCCAACTCTTGCCTTTTCCGGAGATGCGATATGATATATCCTTCGTGGTTGGGTTTTATCTGTTGTTTTGCATTTTTTTTCTTGTTATGCATCTCATCTCATGTCATCATCTGCATTTCATCCACATGTTTTTCAAAACTTGCATCCATTCGGGTTCCGCCGATTCTCTCCGTTGTCCGTTCCGAGTCCGGACACACTCGCACGCGCCCGCGGCACCTCCGAAATATTATTTTATAAGTGGCATAAAAATGTTCTCGGAATGGGTTGCAACTTGTCGTGCGGTCTTATTATAGTGTAGATAGAGCGCCTGCCAAGTTTCATCGCATTCGGAGTTCGTTTGACTGCCCAACCGTTAAATATATAACCACGATATAGTCGGTATATTCGTCGGGTGTTTTCAGTCTCCGAAAACCGTTGCCGGGCTGCCTTCTCTTCTCTCCTCTCAGCCCAACTCTTCTACACAGCCCACCTATGCCCAGCCTAGTCCCCCCTCGATCCGGGGCCGTCCGATGTCGATCTGAGGCTCCGAAACACTCCAAAAAAACCCTAGAGACTAAACCCTA
Organism: Triticum aestivum; assembly: GCF_018294505.1. Taxonomy (NCBI): domain Eukaryota; kingdom Viridiplantae; phylum Streptophyta; class Magnoliopsida; order Poales; family Poaceae; genus Triticum; species Triticum aestivum. Next base: position 613,900,079 of record NC_057807.1, on the reverse strand, counting down.
GCCCCCTTTCCTATTTAAACCACCTTCCCCTTCCAATTTTGGCAGCCTTCCCCCCTCCTCCTCTTTTCCGTGCCACCCACCCCACAGCCACCTCCTCCCACCTTGGGGGCCGCGTTGCCGCCTTCCCCCTCCAAATCCGGCGCCAGCCACCTCCCGGGCGCCACTTGGCGGCTCCCCATTGGCCAGCCGCCGCCGTGCAGCCTCCCTCACCCAGCCAGAAGCCGCCACCTGTTCCCCTGCCTCCTCGCACGCCAGGCCCGTGCCAGGCCCGCCCGGGCCCCGATCTAGGCCCCGAGCGAGCCCGTCCCGCCCCGCTCCCCAAGCGCCCGTCGCCCCACTCCTCGATCCGATCTGGATCAGGAGGGACGTCGTACCTCTGCTCGACCTCGCCGCCGGGAAGCCGCCGAGGGGCTCTGCCGCCTCTGCAGATTGCGCCCCTGCCTCCTCCCTCCTTTCCTCTGTCTCTCCCTCACGTTCTCTCTCCCTGTGCCTTGCAGAGGAGTCTGCCATGGCCGTCGCCGCCTCGGGTCCTTCGCATCCGTCGCCGGAGCTCCGTCCAGCTGCCGTCGTTGCTCAAACCCGGCTGGAAACGGGGCCCCGCCTCCTCCCGCGGCTGGATCCGCCCTTCCCGGTCCCCGCCGAACCCTTGCTCGCCGCCGACGAGTTCATTGCTGCCGCTGCCATGTCCCTGCTCGGGGCGAGCAGGGACCTCCTCGTCCCGTTTGCCTTCCAACCTGGGCCCATGCCCCGGCCCAGCGCGTCGACCGTGTTGGGCCCAGCTCCCGCGGTCCAGCAAGGCCCAGCCAGCGTCAGTGCGTGGGCCAGTGCCTCTCCAAGGCCTAGCCCCAAGCCAAACCGGCCTGCTTCGGCCTCCTCCACCGACCGGCCCACGAGGCCTGGTGAGCAACCCCCCCAGCGCCCCTCTATTTTTTTCACCGATTAGGCCAGACAAATTCGGCCCGTGACTTGTTTTTTTCTGTGCTGCGATTTTCCTAATTATCCAGAGATTGCCAGTTTTTCAGAAAACCCCTCCATGTTCATGCATATAATAACTCCTCAACCGTGCATCATATTAAAATGACTTATATATGTAAAATGCTCAGAATATTGTGTAGATTAATAATATGCCACTTTCATCTATGTTTAAAATGTTTAAACTTGTTGTTTATTTAATTTTTCATAATGCCATGCGAAAATGATTTATTTCATAACTAAATAACCGTAGCTCGGTTTTAAATACACTTTATATGTGAATGGGGTGGAAAAATGCCTAGTTTACCATGGTGCACTTTGTTTTACTGTTTAATAACTCTAAAATTGTGTTTAGGGCAGAACAGTACCAAATTCATAAATTGCACATGAGGATTTTCCGGAATTGTTGTTTTGTTGTTCCGGCCTCATTTAAACTTGCCTAAATAGTTAGTTTCACTATGCTTCACCTCTTGCCATGTTTAACAACATTTAATATTGTTGAGTACCTAACCGAGAGCGAACTAAACAACTTTCATGTGTTGTTTTGTCAATATGCAACTCGTTGCATATTGAGCTCCACTTAACTTGTAGCATTGTTTGTTTCACTTTGCCATGCCATGCTCTTTAAACCGGACATGCATGATACTTGTTTGCGCATCATGCCATGCTTATGCTTGTTGGTTTACCATGTTGTTTGTTTCTTTCCGGTGTTGCTTATTAGTTCCGGTAATGTTGCGATTGTGAGGATTCGTTCGACTACGTCCGCTTGTCTTCTTCATGGACTCGTTCTTCTTCCTTGTGGGATTTCAGGCAAGATGACCGCTACCCTGAATCTCACTACTATCATTGCTATGCTAGTTGCTTCGTTCTATCGCTATGCTGCGTTACCTATCTGTTGCTCTTCAAGCCCTCCAAAATGCCATGAACCTCTAACCTTTGACACCCTTCCTAGCAAACCATTGTTTGGCTATGTTACCGCTTTGCTCAGCCCTCTTATAGCGTTGCTAGTTGCAGGTGAAGTTGAAGATTTCTCCATGGTGGACAGGATTTTGGTTGGGATATCACAATATCTCTTATATTATTAATGCATCTATATATTTGGTAAAGGGTGGAAGGCTCGGCCTTATGCCTGGTGTCTTGTTCCACTCTTGCCCCCCTAGTTTCCGTCATACCAGTGTTATGTTCCTGGATTTTGCGTTCCTTACGCGGTCGGGTGATTTATGGGACCCCCTTGACAGTTCGCTTTGAATAAAACTCCTCCAGCAAGGCCCAACCTTGGTTTTACCATTTGCCTCACCACCACCTATATTTCCCTTGGGAGTAATTAACCCAAGGGTCATCTTTATTTTAGCCCCCCCCCCCCCGAGCCAGTGCTTGTCTAAGTGTTGGTCCGAACTAGAGCACCGTGCGGGGCCATCCCTTGGCAACTTGGGTTACGTTGGTTCCTGTACGCTTCGCTTATCCGGTGTTGCCCTGAGAACGAGATATGTGCAGCTCCTATCGGGATTGTCGGCGCATCGGGCGGCTTTGCTGGTCTTGTTTTACCATTGTCGAAATGTCCTGTAAACCGGGATTCCGAGTCTGATCGGGTCTTCCTGGGAGAAGGTCTATTCCTTCGTTGATCGCGAGAGCTTGTCATGGGCTAAGTTGGGACACCCCTACAGGGTATAATCTTTCGAAAGTCGTGCTTGCGGTTATAGGTAGATGGGAATTTGTTAATGTCCGGTTGTAGATAACTTGACACCAGATCCGAATTAAAACGCATCAACCGTGTGTGTAGCCGTGATGGTCTCTTCTCGGCGGAGTCCGGGAAGTGAACACGGTCTTTGGGTTATGTTTGACGTAAGTAGGAGTTCAGGATCACTTCCTGATCATTACTAGCTTCACGACCGTTCCATTTGCTCTCTTCTCGCTCTTATTTGCGTATGTCAGCCACCATATATGCTTAGTCGTTGCTGCAACCTCACCACTTTGCCCCTTCCTTTCCTATTAAGCTTTGCTAGTTTTGATACCCATGGTAATGGGATTGCTGAGTCCTCGTGGCTCATAGATTACTACAACAACAGTTGCAGGTACAGGTTTATGCGATGATCATGACGCAAGAGCGATGCTTGCTTGCGTTGAGTTCTTCTTCTGCTTCTTCGATCAGGGGATAGGTTCCAGGTCGGCAGCCTGGGCTAGCAGGGTGGATGTCATTTGAGTTTTTGTTTGTGATTCATCCGTAGACGGATAATGCTCTTATGTATTGTGATGTTGTATTCGTGTGGCATTGTATGCCTCTTGTATGTATCCCCATCTATTATGTAATGTTGATGTAATGATATCCACCTTGCAAAAGCGTTTCAATATGCAGGTCTATCCTTGGTGGGAGCTTCGAGTTCCTTTTGGATAGGGTCGCATATTGGGCGTGACACGCGTCAACCAATCAACGCGTCTCATGCGGATCGCTGCACACTGTAGCTAACCCTAGTGCCTGATCTCAACCGTCCACGCACAACGACCGATGACCAGGTAGTGTGCGGGGTTTTGAGGGGTTTTGACTGATTAGGGTTGAGCATAACTAATTCAAAAAAACAAAAAATATAAAACTTGCGCACATAGTCTTATTATGTCGTATAGTAACAAGAAAAAAAATATAAATATGGTTTACATACATTTTTACAAAAAATCCTTCACAAAATTGTCATTCCTCAAACAATGTAGTATGGAGTTCAAGGGAGAGAGTAGTGGGCACCCGAGAGTAGGTGGGTTTTTGAAAATGAAAAGTGTGAAAACCTCACCAAAACTTCATTTTGGATTGACTAAGAAAGATGTGAACTTACTTTTCTCATTTGCATGTTTTAAACTTGTTTTATATATAATTTTCTATTAAACCTTATTTTTTCAAAAAGAAAAGAAAATAATAGAAAATTAATTCAATAAATAGTGAGACTTTAGATTTACACTATATAGGTAGAATAGATGTGTAGAAAAATTATTTGGCTGGTTTAGACAAGGTGCCAAAAAAACTTGCTTTAATATGAGGCCGTTTACCCTACCTTTGGAGGTCATTTGAAACACACTTTTCATGACTATGAGTTCAACTTAACAAAAGGGCTCGGAATGATCAGCAAGCAAACATATTTCAGTTGGGGTACTTTAGATAGCACTAAAACATCAATAGCCCAAATTTAAATTTAAATTTGAATTTTATTTGGCTGATTTAGACAAACAAGTTCGAATAGAAATATGGGGATACATATTGACTACCAGTACGCACCAAGTTACAAATATTATTACATGCCCCAAATTTTCAAACTGTTCTCTGTTCTACTTCTTCCTACCACGTCGTGTGCCCTTCTTCGCCTTAGCCCTTCTTGTTTTTGGTTCTACTATACACACAAGTTAACTGATCATCTTGGTTTTCTTCACTGATCTTTTCAACACCTCGCCAATACCCTCGTGATCAGTGTCTTCAGTCTCAATGTTGATACCAGTTTCAGTTTCTTTGGTGTGTACCTCAACATGAGTTTCTTCAGTCTGAACCTCGACACGCTCAGATTCAGTTTCTTCAGTCTGAACCTTGACACGCTCAGGTTCAGTTTCTTCGGTGTGCACCTCCACATCAGTTTCTTCAGTCTGAATGTTGACCTCTTCTTTCTACCGCCATTGACTCTTGATTTTTTTGTTGGCCAACACTGTTCAACAACAAGGGGCTGACTTGCTCGCTTCCTCCTGTGCAGAAAATGTTATAGATATAGTAATTGGAAAAAAAGCACCAAATCAAAACATAGACAAATAAACAAGAACATACTTTGGCTTATTAGGAGTGTAACGGCATTTGACAGATCCCACTCTGTGCCCAAGTTCCTGGCACAACTTGCATCTGTTTTTGTTACCTTTTTGGGCCCTTTTTGGCTTTTCATCTTTCTTTCCCTTCTTACTACTCCCACCTTTCTCAAACCATGCCTTGAATCTACTCCGTTTAGGCCTGCCAGCCTTTCTTTTCGCCAAGGGAGGACACATGGAAAATTCAATGTCCACTTCAGGCCACTGAGACTGATCTGTAAGTGCTGGAATTGGAGTAGCATATGCAGCTTTGAATCTTGCTACCGAATAATATTCATGCAGATATGGGTGCATGTTTATCTTCGGTTGGGATGCTAAGAAAAGAATGGCATGCTCACATGGTTTACCAGTGTGTTGCCACTCGAGGCAAGTGCAATCATGCAATTCAGTGTTAACAACATGTCTCCTTCCAGTTTTGTTATCTCTAACTTCAGCACCCCAAGATGAAGATTTTTCAACAAACAAATGTGAAAGACTTCTGCTCCTATTGACCACCTGTTGTACCACTGCTGGAAGCTTATCACCTTGCAGAAAATCACCTATCCTTCTTCTCAATTCCCACAACTGCATGAGCATGATCCTGATTTGGTCAACCATGTCATGCACAGGCAAATCTTTTAACTCCTTCACCTTGTTGTTGAAACTCTCTGCCAAATTGTTGTTGATGTGGTCACACTTGATGGCAGTGTTGAATGCTGACCTGTACCATAACAAAGAATGGTAGGTGTTCAGCCATGGACCAAACTCATCACATGCTGCCATTATCTTATCAATATGATATTTGTGTGCCTGTCTAGTGTAAGATCTTGCTGCTGGCCACATGCGCCCAAATTCTTCTCCTCTAAATTTTTTGATCAAATTCATCCACAAATGACCGAAGCACTCCCTCTGCTCAGCACGTGGGAAAACATATTTCACTGAATTTTCAAGCCCCTTACACGCATCTGTGTGTATAGCCAAAGGTGACACTGGCCCTAGGCATCTTTTCAACTGGATCATGAACCATGTCCATGAAGCCTCTGTTTCTGACTGAAACAAGCCAACAGCAATAGGAAACATCCAGTTGTGTCCATCTACAGCATTGCATGCTGCCAACTGACCATTCCACTTGCCTGTCAAAAATGATGAGTCTATGCTCAAATATGGACGACACCCTGCTTTGAAGCCATCTATGCAAGGCTTCAAAGCCATAAAAAACTTGGAGAACTTGACTTCACGTTTGGCTGATACCTCTGTATCTATCTCCACAACACTACCAGGTGACCTCTTTTCCACCTCTGCTTTGAAGTTGTAAAGCATCCTAAATGTATTTGCCCAATCACCATATAAATTTTTCATTGTCCTTTGTTTTTCCTTCCACACTGTGGTATATTTAAATTTAATGGGGTACATCTTTTCCAAGTCTACTTTGAGTTTCTTGGCAGTAGTGTTTGGTGTTTTGGCTAAAATTGGGGTGATCTTTTCTGCAACCCAAAGTTGTGATGTCATGGTTGATACTCTCTGTGAACTTGTAATACAAGTATGTTGATTGGGGATTTGGTTAACCCTGACAGTACTTCCATCAGGTTGCAGTCTAGTAGATATGTACCACTTGCAAGGCTTGATACTACCATCAAATCCTCTGCACCTCGCATAAAACTTCTTTCTATCAGTCCAAACAGTCTTGGCATCAAACTCATGTTTCACTGCATAAGTCTTGAAACACATCCTAAACTCCTTCATGCTTGGGAACAACTTGCCTACTTCAATGACAGGGTTTTCTTTGTCATACACATGCACCAGCTCATCATCATGTGCATCTTCTACTTCATGTGCAGCTTGTTCCATCAATTGTCCATCTACATCTTCATCCGCATTAGCAGGCAAACTAGATTCGCCCCTCTCCTGCTTATATCTGTCATCGACTGGAATGCCAAAAAGGTCGACATCTCAATGTCAGGCATTGGTGCAATGACCAAATCAGTAGGCTCATCTAATTCAACTACATTCCAATCAACAGTTGCAGCAGTTTCAGTTTCAGTTCCAGTCACCTATCCCTCTTCGGCTATTACTGTAAGTTCAGTACGCATGGGAATCAATGGCCTCTGTGTAGCCCAATCATCATCTACCATCTGCGCAGCCAATTGTGATGGCACATATCCAACCTTCGAAAAAATATTCAGATCAACCAGCTTAGCAAAAAAATTAGCTCGTTTGCTTGTCCAGCCGTTTTGCCGATCGATTTCATCAACAATCTGTTCACCATCTTCCATTCTCACATACTCTCCTTTCCAATCATCAAACCGCAACAGTGATACTTCTTGCTCTGGACCCCAAACAACATTCTCCCCGATTTTTCCACCCATGTCTTCACTGCCTTCTCTCCCATGTTCTGTAGAACTTGTGGATCAATCTTTGTAAACTCAACCTCCCATTTAACAATTGTGTCTCTCTCAATGTTCTGAATGCTACCATCAACTAATTTTGCCTTTGATGGAAAGAAATTGACCATCAATTCGAAGGTTCGAGCGGCAGCATCCCCTCTGTCAGTGACGAACAGTGTGAGCCCGTGAGAAAGAGCAGACTAGACCCTAATTGCATGCAAAATAGGATCAGAGAGAGGCGCATTACCTATTCGAAGTTGAATCTGGCGGCTCCATCTCAGTATGCCCACGGGCTCCCCTCACAACCTATCGATTCAACAAGCGAAAACAGAGGAAACGAGCTGAGATCTACGGGGCCGAGAGAGGAACGGGAGGGGGACTAGGGTTCTCACTCACCATTTTTTTAGGACGAAGGCACCGCCGCCGTTGAGAATGAGGGCTCCACCGCCTCCACCGAGAATGCAAGATCCGCCGCCACTGGAGAAGAAGGGGGGGAGGGGGCAGAGTGGCGGGCCCGGCACGGTCGGGCGGCAGGGCACTGTCAGTTGTTTTGAGGAGCAATTAAGTTGGACCCACATGTCCTAACATAAACGGGCTTGGTTGACTACCAATTTAACCACATTTAACACCCCATGTGGCCCTGGGCTATTTACCTGCTCAAATGTGTCGCACCACAGCCATTCGCTCAAACAACGTCGCACTCAAGCCAATTCACATCAAAAACATCGCACATGAGCTATTGGCCCCCGTGGAACGGTCATGCTCTATAAGACTCTCGAATTAGAGTGATGCGGCGGGTGCCGCGCGACATACTCGACATCAGATCGGAGGAGTCACCAGGCCACGTTCAATGCGGCATATCACCTTCATTTTGTTAAGTAGTATAGTAGTATTATTCTACTAATATATCCTTAGCCTACCAATGTACTCTGATGTTGCTGCTACTACTAGTACTACTATCCTTTTGCTAAAGGGATGATGTGCCAATTGTTGCTCTTCTTGTATTATGTTTATTCTTGTGAGTGTCACTTGGAGCCCAAAGTCGTCTGCTCGTCTTATGGTTGTGCTATTGGACTCCAAATCAGTCTTGCTCTTCCTTTGTTTTTTGTGATTTTCAGGTGACGATAGCAGGAGCACGTCTTCGGCCACAAACGCCTTCCCTGCATTGCCGCCACCGACCACTCCGCTAAGCGATCCCTCCATCGTGTACCTCGTCGCCCTCAAGGTCAGCCGTTACCCCGCTCGAAACCCTAACCTCCACTCCCTCCTTTTCGCTACATCTCTCAAAATAGACTTTTGCCCCACTTTATATATAAAGCAACAGGCGAAGAAAGTACAAGACTGAACGATACAAGATGAAGAGGAAGCCCTCTTACAAAGCCAATCCCAGGATAACCGGATCACGCAAACGCATGTGACTACACAACCGAGAGATAACAAAGGAAGAAATGAAACAATGCCACTCTACTCCCTAGTACACCTAAGCTCCACGATAACACCCTTGGGAGGGAGAACGACGCAACGCGACACCGTTGCTGAGTCTAGAATGGACAAAGTGTTGCAAAACGTAGTAGAAAACAAAAAATAGCTCTACGATCACCGAGGAACAATATGAGTTTGTTTGCTAGCATGTGTGGACCTAGCCTAGTTTTCCCCTCTTATAGATGTTGAGTGTAGACATGCTGAATGCATTTGTTGTTTTCGGCAGCGGTGTATGCGCTGAGTTGAGACTTTGTTTGGCAGCCTGCATGTGTTTAGACATGCTGAACAATTTTGAATTCCGAATAATTTCTTTGAATGGTGAACAAAATTGAAAAAAAAACGTGAATAAAAAATTAAACATATTTTGAAATTCTAAACTTCCATTCAAAATTTAAACAAAAATTGAAATTCTAAACATCTTTGAAAATTTAAATAAAATTAAAAAATCTGAACATTTTATAAAATTCTGAACTTTTTTTAAAATTTCAATAAAATTTTAAATTTGATTTTTAATTAAACAAAAATTGAAATTCTGAACATTTTTAAAAATTTTAAATTTATAAACATTTTTTGAATATTTAAACAAAATTTGAAATTCTATAAAAACTCTAAACATTTTTCAAAACTTAAATAAAATTTGACATTCTGAACATTTTTGAAAATAAAAAAAATAAACTATGAACATTTTTTGATTTTTTTTGAAATTCGAAACATTTTTGTAAATTTATATAAATTTTGAAATTCTAAACTTTTTCAAAAATCTAAACAAAATTTGAAATTTTTGTATATTTTTTGGAAATTTAAACAAAATTTGAAATTTTCAACATTTTTTGATAATTTGAACATATCTAGACGTGGTCTGGTGGGTGTGGACGAGGGTCGGGGCCAACATGGCTGCCTCCATGCATCCTCTTTGGGGTGCATGGGATGGGCATGGCCGAGGGCCCTTTTTGCATTAGTTGGGCATAGCCCAGATGAGCCCATGCACCGTACCAAACAAGTGAAAGTGGGTCGGATTGGGAACTTTTGCCCTCATGCACCTTTCAGGCACCCTACCAAACACAACCTATGAAGATGTATATATGGTTTGGATCAACAACCATTACCGACTCCAGAGTGCAACGGAAGTAGATGAATGTCGGTGTAAATCGTACTTGGAGTCCCTTGAACCATTGATGACAATCCCGCGAACCACCCTCGAAAGATCCCTCGAACAAAAGAACGAAAGCACGACCACTCTACTTGGTTGCAAGCATGCAGCCTTCAGGATTCGGCAGCGCTTCGCTATCCAGAGCTAATCGTCGCCGGAGAATTAGATGGAGGAGATTAGAACCACACTGGACTTATAATTATGAGGATTAGAGGAACTAGACCATGCTCTAATTAGTCAACTATGACCAACTAAAACTAAGGCTAGATGAACTAGAGGAGGCTCAAAAACTTATGTGTCTCAGTAGAGCAAAACCCCCTAGTATATATAGGTTAGAGGAGAGGGAGAGAGAAGCGACTAAGGAGGGAAGGAGAGTCCTTAGGGTGTCGGCCAGGGGGGAGGAGTCCAACTCCTCCCCGAGTCCAATTCGGTCTTCCCCTTCCATAAGGGTGGCGGGGGTGGTGGGAATCTCCACTTGGCCCAAGTTTCCTTCTCCTATTTGGACTTTTAAGTCCCGTTTCTACTAAAATAGATATAAAAGTGTTCTAAATATTTTTCATACCCTTTATATATAATTTAACAGCCCCCAAACCATTTTACACCTATATATTAGTTATCTTAATACACGGTATTACCCAATACTCTCCGAAACCATTCGGTGAGCCCGGAACGCTTTCGAACCCTCTCGGAACTATTTCGAATATTAATGAAACAATTCCAATTTTTTTTTCTCATCACTCCCATCCTACTAACACTCGGCAGATCATGACTACCTTAAGCTTGTGACATCGTAGGTTCGGTAACTCACAGACATGAATGAAACCCCTTCATTCAATGACTCACAGTGGAACCATGGACGTCCATATCAATCCCTACGAGCACACGAGTGATATTTGAGTGAACCTTTGGTTATCATGTGATGTTCCATTTGCTTTGCGATACTTCACAAAACCCGGGATGCATCGGTATCCTCCTGAGTCATCACATGCTCACTGCGGCATTATCCTCGACCAGTTTTGTTCTTCTTTCTCGTTATTGTGTTCCGGCATCCCCATGACAAAGTCACCTGTGTCTGGCCAGGTGACGATGGATGACGTCATACCGAATGGGCCCTAAGAATATCTCCCCATTGTCGGAGGAACAAACCTCACTCTCAAGCTATATAGTCACTTATCAAACTTTTTGATGAACCTATAAGTTGTCATTATGATCACCGTATTACATGTGACATTTGAGCAACCCCAAAGTCCATCGTACGGTAAGAAGTGACTACGATACTCTCATTGTCTAAGTAGAAATATCACATGTTAACACTCTGTGTTATTACAATTGATTACAAACGATATTATGTCAATTCATAACAAACAAGTTTGGGCCGATTCAATATGATCGTTCTTCCAACGTCATAATATCAACGCTGTTTTTGGATTGTGTTACACTTAACGATATCCCAAGATCTGAAAAACATTATCACCGACAACACTTGAGCTACTCTTATAGCGGGACTAGGAACCTTTATTTTATCCATTTATTATTTCACACATGTATATGAGTTTTCTATTGAATTGCATATTCCAGGATTATAGCAGTTGTAACAAGAAATATAAACACTTAATTATGAATATGGAAATATACTAATACAATATTATTGGCTCTAGGGCATATCTCCAACATAAAGGTTTTCACTCGGAACCCAGACACGGAGAGGAGCACCACGACGATATTGATATGTCTCCAACGTATCTATAATTTATGAAGCATTCATGCTACTATATTATCTGTTTTGGATGATTATGGGCTTTATTATACACTTTTATATTACTTTTGGGACTAACCTACTAACCGGAGGCCCAACCCATATTGTTGTTTTCTGGCCTATTTCAGTGTTTCGAAGAAAAGGAATATCAAACGGAGTCCAAATGGAATGAAACCTTCGGGAGCGTGATTTTTGGAACAAATATGATCCAGGAGACTTGGAGTCCAGGTCAGAGAAGCTTCGAGGAGGCCAGGAGATAGGAGCCCCCCCCTATAGGGCGTGCCCCTGTCTCCTGGCCCCTCGAGCACCCCCCGACCGACTTCTTTCACCTATATAATCCCATATACCCTAAAACATCGATAACGAAGATAGATCGGGAGTTCCGCCGCCGCAAGCCTCTGTAGCCACCAAAAGTCAATCGGGACCCTGTTCCGGCACCCTGCCGGAGGGGGGGATCCCTCACCGGTGGCCATCTTCATCATCCCGGCGCTCTCCATGACGAGGAGGGAGTAGTTCACCCTCGAGGCTGAGGGTATGTACCAGTAGCTATGTGTTTGATCTCTCTCTCTCTCTCTCTCTCTCTCTCTCGTGTTCCCTCTCGTGTTCTCTCTATGGCACGATCTTGATGTATCGCGAGCTTTTCTATTATAGTTGGATCTGATGATGTTTCTCCCCCTCTACTCTCTTGTAATGGATTGAGTTTTCCCTTTGAAGTTATCTTATCGGATTGAGTCTTTAAGGATTTGAGAACACTTGATGTATGTCTTGCCGTGCTTATCTGTGGTGACAATGGGATATTCACGTGATCCACTTGATGTATGTTTTGGTGATCAACTTGCGGGTTCAGTGACCTTGTGAACTTATGCATAGG
>NC_057807.1:613282908-613287374 GCF_018294505.1 Triticum aestivum | reverse complement strand
ATATGCAAGGTGTTGTTGAACTACAAATTGATTTATTTGCCAATTTCATTTCATATTGCACCCAAACTGGGCAAATACATAAATCTGGAAAAATATTAAATACACGTAAATAATACATATAGCACCGAAACAAGATAAATACGTAAATAAAGGAAAATATCGTATACATGTGAATGGTAAATATAGCACCGAAACAGGACAAATACATAAAGTTGAGAAAATATCAAATACAAGCGAGTGGTGGCTTATTTTAATTAGCAACAACTCTACCACCGAGAGAACAACGCACACATCTACGCTTCTGCATGTCTGCGTGTACATAGCTTAATGCAAGGTCTTCATGGCATAGCTCACACATCAGACCATGTGATCTTGAACACTCCAATGGCCTCCTTGAGCCCCAGCGCCTTCCACACGGCTGGTGACGCGTCTACGTCGTTGTATGGGCACGGTGGCTCAAAGTTGTGCTCGGCGTCGCAGCCGTACACCGAATCGCACTCGTCGACGACCTTGGCCAGCACGGCACGCCCGTTTCCGTTGATGCGGATCATCTTGTTGCACCTGCGCTTGCCGTCCAGGCGCAGCCACCCCGTGGACAGCGCCACCACCAGCTCGGTGTCCTTGTGGAAGCGGTTGTCGCAGAACGATTTGCCGCCGCCGTCTCCACCTCATGCGAAGCTGTTCAGAGTTAGGATCGCCGGCGTGTCGGCCGACACCGGGGGCGAGCACCTGAATTGCAGGTAGCGGTGACCGTCTTTACAGCAGACCGAGCCGTGATCCCTTTTGCAGTCGCCAAATTTGCCATGCAGGAAGCCACTGATGTGGCACCTGCCACGACTGTGGCTGCTCTCTGTAGTAACGTTCGCGCTACTGCCCACGGACACGGAGAGGCAATGAACACGGAGGTGTGACAGGAACATCAAGAGAGCAAACATAGCTAGTAGCTTCTTCAAGTTAGCCATGTCTATGAGGTACTCACGTTGCTTGCAAATCTGCAATTTGTGCTTGTGCGTTTGTGAGGATATATTGGTTGATCCATGTTCTTTATATAGGGCACAAGCCCCAACGAACAACAACTGCTCATGCAACTGGGTATGCTAATTCAGTCTCGTTTCTCCGGTTTTGTAACCCAGAGATGGTTGATGTTCTGCAACCTTCGGGCTTGTAGCATTTGGGCGTGCAACATATATTTTTCAACAGCCGTCTCTTCTTTATTTTAGTGAACGAACTTTTGGCATGGAGCTTCCGTTAATAGTCGAGGTGGAGACATGCGTGAACATCCGAGTGAATTACATTCACAGTGAAGTAGTGTAAATAACTAGTTGAGACTATCTGTATCAAGAGTGATGTACGTTTCCTACTTGTATTATATCTATGGGATGGAAGCCGCCAAGATTAAGGTCTAGCTTGGTAATATCAAAATAATATAAAGATAGATTGAATTGTTACAAATGTAACTCACTTGTGATTAACCTTGTATCTAATTTTTCTTGTAATTTTCTATTTGGTGTTACTCAAAGTGCTTTGTAATTCCAGCAGCTACCTTCCACGCCCTTTTCGATACCAGGTGTTTTTTTGGGAAGCACCAGAAGAATCAGTTTTTGTAAAACTCAGAAATCTCGATGTTTTACCGTCCAAAGAATTCAAATGAATTTTGAATTCTAATTTATTCGGTATAAATATAAGTATGTAACCTGTAAATCATCAAATCTGATAGAGCATGCCCCAGTGGCAAATACCCTTTAGTTCCATGGTGTATACACACCTCATATAGAAAAAATAGTAATACTAAAATCTCACAAAAGTTTGGAAGTTTTTTTTACAATAAACTTTACTCACTTTTGCACTAATTCAGTCTCTTTCTTCGATTTTGTAACCAACGGATGGTTGGTGTTCTACAACCTTCGGGCTTGTAACATCTGGGTGTGCAACAAATATTTTTAAGCAGCCGCCTTCCTTGTTCCAGTGAATGGAATTTTGGCAATGAGCATCCATTAATAGTCATTTGTGGACATCCAAGTGAATTTGGTAGTGCAACTAACTAACTAGTTTAGACTATCCGTATGAGTGACATACGTTTCCTAATATCATATAATATATATGGGACGAAATCTGCCAAGATTAAGGTGTAGCTCGGCAACATCAAAGTAATACATCATCTGATTAAATTATTACAAACGTAAGTCACTAGAATTTACCTTTGTATCTAATTCCCTTGCAATTTGTTGTTTCGTGGTACTCAAAGCGCTTCGTAATTTCACTTGTTCCCTCCACATCGTTTAGGGTTCTTTTTTTTCTCAGTACCGGTGCTTCTTTCCAAGAGGCGCAAAAAGAACCGGTTCTTGGAACATCTCAAAAATCATCGAGTTTTACCACCCGAAGAATTCAAAGTTTTTGTCTATAAATAGTGAAATATATGTCTATGACCTGCATAACATCACATATGGTAGTGTGTGCATGTATGCGTGTGTGTTTGTTCGTGTGTGTGTGTGTGTGCTCAGTCGTATATGCAAGGTGTTGTTGAACTACAAATTGATGTATTTGCGAATTTCATTCCATATTGCACCCAAACTGGGCAAATACATAAATCTGGAAAAAATATTAAATACCTGTAAATAATACATATAGCGCCGAAACAAGGTAAATACATAAATAAAGGAAAATATCCTATACATGTGAATGGTAAATATAGCACCGAAACAGGACAAATACATAAAGTTGAGAAAGTATCAAATACAAGCGAGTGGTGGCTTATTTTAATTAGCAGCAACTCCACCACCGAGAGAACAACGCACACATCTACGCTTTTGCATGTCTGCGTGTACATAGCTTAAGGCAAGGTCTTCATGGCATAGCTCACACATCAGACCATGTGATCTTGAACACTCCAATCGCCTCCTTGAGCCCCAGCGCCTTCCACACGGCTGGTGACGCGTCTACGTCGTTGTATGGGCACGGTGGCTCGAAGTTGTGCTCGGCGTCGCAGCCGTACACCGAGTCGCACTCGTCGATGACCTTGGCCAGCACAACACGCCCGTTCCCGTTGATGCGGATCATCTTGTTGCACCTGCGCTTGCCGTCCAGGCGCAGCCACCCCGTGGACAGCGCCACCACCAGCTCGATGTCCTTGTGGAAGCGGTTGTCGCAGAACGATTTGCCGCCGCCGTCTCCACCTCGTGCGAAGCTGTTCAGAGTTAGGATCGCTGGCGTGTCGGCCGACACCGGGGGCGAGCACCTGAATTGCGGGTAGCGGTGACCGTCTTTACAGCAGACCGAGCCGTGATCCCTGTTGCGGTCGCCAAATTTGCCATGCAGGAAGCCACTGATGTGGCACCGGCCACGACTGTGGCTGCTCTCTGTAGTAACGTTCGCGCTACTGCCCACGGACACGTAGACGCCATGGACACGGAGGTGCGACAGGAACATCAAGAGAGCAAACATAGCTAGTAGCTTCTTCAAGTTAGCCATGTCTATGAGGTACTCACGTTGCTTGCAAATCTGCAATTTGTGCTTGTGCGTTTGTGAGGATATATTGGTTGATCCATGTTCTTTATATAGGGCACAAGCCCCAACGAACAACAACTGCTCATGCAACTGGGTATGCTAATTCACTCTCGTTTCTTCGGTTTTGTAACCCAGAGATGGTTGATGTTCTGCAACCTTCGGGCTTGTAGCATTTGGGCGTGCAACATATATTTTTAAACAGTCTCTTCTTTATTTTAGTGAACGAACTTTTGGCATGGAGCTTCCGTTAATAGTCGAGGTGGAGACATGCGTGAACATCCGAGTGAATTACATTCACAGTGAAGTAGTGTAAATAACTAGTTGAGACTATCTGTATCAATAGTGATGTACGTGTCCTACTTGTATTATATCTATGGGATGGAAGCCGCCAAGATTAAGGTCTAGCTTGGTAATATCAAAATAATATAAAGACAGATTGAATTGTTACAAATGTAACTCACTTGTGATTAACCTTGTATCTAATTTTTCTTGTAATTTTCTATTTGATGTTACTCAAAGCGCTTTGTAATTCCAGCAGCTACCTTCCACGCCCTTTTCGATACCAGGTGTTTTTTTGGGAAGCACCAGAAGAATCAGTTTTTGTAAAACTCAGAAATCTCGGTGTTTTACCGTCCAAAGAATTCAAATGAATTTTGAATTCTAATTTATTGGGTATAAATATAAGTATGTAACCTGTAAATCATCAAATCTGATAGAGCATGCCCCAGTGGCAAATACCCTTTAGTTCCATGGTGTATACACACCTCATATAGAAAAAATAGTAATACTAAAAACTCACAAAAGTTTGGAAGTTTTTTTTACAATAAACTTTACTCACTTTTGCACTAATTCAGTCTCTTTCTTCGATTTTGTAACCAACGGATGGTTGGTGTTCTACAACCTTCGGGCTTGTAACATCTGGGTGTGCAACAAATATTTTTAAGCAGCCGCCTTCCTTGTTC
>NC_057807.1:613257161-613282898 GCF_018294505.1 Triticum aestivum | reverse complement strand
AGTGAATGGAATTTTGGCAATGAGCATCCATTAATTGTCATTTGTGGACATCCGAGTGAATTTCGTAGTGCAACTAACTAACTAGTTTAGACTATCCGTATGAGTGACATACGTTTCCTAACATCATATATTATATATGGGACGAAATCCGCCAAGATTAAGGTGTAGCTCGGCAACATCAAAGTAATACACCATCTGATTAAATTATTACAAACGTAACTCACTAGAATTTACCTTTGTATCTAATTCCCTTGCAATTTGTTGTTTCGTGGTACTCAAAGCGCTTCGTAATTTCACTTGTTCCCTCCACATCGTTTAGGGTTCTTTTTTTTCTCAGTACCGGTGCTTCTTTCCAAGAGGCGCAAAAAGAACCGGTTCTTGGAACATCTCAGAAATCATCGAGTTTTACCACCCGAAGAATTCAAAGTTTTTGTCTATAAATAGTGAAATATATGTCTATGACCTGCATAACATCACATATGGTAGTGTGTGCATGTATGCGTGTGTGTTTGTTCGTGTGTGTGTGTGTGTGTGCTCAGTCGTATATGCAAGGTGTTGTTGAACTACAAATTGATGTATTTGCCAATTTCATTTCATATTGCACCCAAACTGGGCAAATACATAAATCTGGAAAAAATATTAAATACCTGTAAATAATACATATAGCGCCGAAACAAGGTAAATACATAAATAAAGGAAAATATCCTATACATGTGAATGGTAAATATAGCACCGAAACAGGACAAATACATAAAGTTGAGAAAGTATCAAATACAAGCGAGTGGTGGCTTATTTTAATTAGCAGCAACTCCACCACCGAGAGAACAACGCACACATCTACGCTTTTGCATGTCTGCGTGTACATAGCTTAAGGCAAGGTCTTCATGGCATAGCTCACACATCAGACCATGTGATCTTGAACACTCCAATCGCCTCCTTGAGCCCCAGCGCCTTCCACACGGCTGGTGACGCGTCTACGTCGTTGTATGGGCACGGTGGCTCGAAGTTGTGCTCGGCGTCGCAGCCGTACACCGAGTCGCACTCGTCGATGACCTTGGCCAGCACAACACGCCCGTTCCTGTTGATGCGGATCATCTTGTTGCACCTGCGCTTGCCGTCCAGGCGCAGCCACCCCGTGGACAGCGCCACCACCAGCTCGATGTCCTTGTGGAAGCGGTTGTCGCAGAACGATTTGCCGCCGCCGTCTCCACCTCGTGCGAAGCTGTTCAGAGTTAGGATCGCTGGCGTGTCGGCCGACACCGGGGGCGAGCACCTGAATTGCGGGTAGCGGTGACCGTCTTTACAGCAGACCGAGCCCTGATCCCTGTTGCGGTCGCCAAATTTGCCATGCAGGAAGCCACTGATGTGGCACCGGCCACGACTGTGGCTGCTCTCTGTAGTAACGTTCGCGCTACTGCCCACGGACACGTAGACGCCATGGACACGGAGGTGCGACAGGAACATCAAGAGAGCAAACATAGCTAGTAGCTTCTTCAAGTTAGCCATGTCTATGAGGTACTCACGTTGCTTGCAAATCTGCAATTTGTGCTTGTGCGTTTGTGAGGATATATTGGTTGATCCATGTTCTTTATATAGGGCACAAGCCCCAACGAACAACAACTGCTCATGCAACTGGGTATGCTAATTCACTCTCGTTTCTTCGGTTTTGTAACCCAGAGATGGTTGATGTTCTGCAACCTTCGGGCTTGTAGCATTTGGGCGTGCAACATATATTTTTAAACAGTCTCTTCTTTATTTTAGTGAACGAACTTTTGGCATGGAGCTTCCGTTAATAGTCGAGGTGGAGACATGCGTGAACATCCGAGTGAATTACATTCACAGTGAAGTAGTGTAAATAACTAGTTGAGACTATCTGTATCAATAGTGATGTACGTGTCCTACTTGTATTATATCTATGGGATGGAAGCCGCCAAGATTAAGGTCTAGCTTGGTAATATCAAAATAATATAAAGACAGATTGAATTGTTACAAATGTAACTCACTTGTGATTAACCTTGTATCTAATTTTTCTTGTAATTTTCTATTTGATGTTACTCAAAGCGCTTTGTAATTCCAGCAGCTACCTTCCACGCCCTTTTCGATACCAGGTGTTTTTTTGGGAAGCACCAGAAGAATCAGTTTTTGTAAAACTCAGAAATCTCGGTGTTTTACCGTCCAAAGAATTCAAATGAATTTTGAATTCTAATTTATTGGGTATAAATATAAGTATGTAACCTGTAAATCATCAAATCTGATAGAGCATGCCCCAGTGGCAAATACCCTTTAGTTCCATGGTGTATACACACCTCATATAGAAAAAATAGTAATACTAAAAACTCACAAAAGTTTGGAAGTTTTTTTTACAATAAACTTTACTCACTTTTGCACTAATTCAGTCTCTTTCTTCGATTTTGTAACCAACGGATGGTTGGTGTTCTACAACCTTCGGGCTTGTAACATCTGGGTGTGCAACAAATATTTTTAAGCAGCCGCCTTCCTTGTTCTAGTGAATGGAATTTTGGCAATGAGCATCCATTAATTGTCATTTGTGGACATCCGAGTGAATTTCGTAGTGCAACTAACTAACTAGTTTAGACTATCCGTATGAGTGACATACGTTTCCTAACATCATATATTATATATGGGACGAAATCCGCCAAGATTAAGGTGTAGCTCGGCAACATCAAAGTAATACACCATCTGATTAAATTATTACAAACGTAACTCACTAGAATTTACCTTTGTATCTAATTCCCTTGCAATTTGTTGTTTCGTGGTACTCAAAGCGCTTCGTAATTTCACTTGTTCCCTCCACATCGTTTAGGGTTCTTTTTTTTCTCAGTACCGGTGCTTCTTTCCAAGAGGCGCAAAAAGAACCGGTTCTTGGAACATCTCAGAAATCATCGAGTTTTACCACCCGAAGAATTCAAAGTTTTTGTCTATAAATAGTGAAATATATGTCTATGACCTGCATAACATCACATATGGTAGTGTGTGCATGTATGCGTGTGTGTTTGTTCGTGTGTGTGTGTGTGTGTGCTCAGTCGTATATGCAAGGTGTTGTTGAACTACAAATTGATGTATTTGCCAATTTCATTTCATATTGCACCCAAACTGGGCAAATACATAAATCTGGAAAAAATATTAAATACCTGTAAATAATACATATAGCGCCGAAACAAGGTAAATACATAAATAAAGGAAAATATCCTATACATGTGAATGGTAAATATAGCACCGAAACAGGACAAATACATAAAGTTGAGAAAATATCAAATACAAGCGAGTGGTGGCTTATTTTAATTAGCAACAACTCTACCACCGAGAGAACAACGCACACATCTACGCTTTTGCATGTCTGCGTGTACATAGCTTAAGGCAAGGTCCTCATGGCATAGCTCACACATCAGACCATATGATCTTGAACACTCCAATCGCCTCCTTTAGCCCCAGCGCCTTCCACACGGCTGGTGACGCGTCTACGTCGTTGTATGGGCACGGTGGCTCGAAGTTGTGCTCGGCGTCGCAGCCGTACACCGAGTCGAACTCGTCGATGACCTTGCCCAGCACAGCACGCCCGTTCCCGTTGATGCGGATCATCTTGTTGCACCTGCGCTTGCCGTCCAGGCGCAGCCACCCCGTGGACAGCGCCACCACCAGCTCGGTGTCCTTGTGGAAGCGGTTGTCGCAGAACGATTTGCCGCCGCCGTCTCCACCTCGTGCGAAGCTGTTCAGAGTTAGGATCGCTGGCGTGTCGGCCGACACCGGGGGCGAGCACCTGAATTGCGGGTAGCGGTGACCGTCTTTACAGCAGACCGAGCCGTGATCCCTGTTGCAGTCGTCGGATTTGCCATGCAGGAAGCCACTGATGTGGCACCTGCTGCGACTGTGGCTGCTCTCTGTTGTAACGTTCGCGCTACTGCCCACGGACACGTAGACGCCATGGACACGGAGGTGCGACAGGAACATCAAGAGAGCAAACATAGCTAGTAGCTTCTTCAAGTTAGCCATGTCTGTGAGGTACTCACGTTGCTTGCAAATCGGCAATTTGTGCTTGTGCGTTTGTGAGGATATATTGGTTGATCCATGTTCTTTATATAGGGCACAAGCCCCAACGAACAACAACTTCTCATGCAACTGGGTATGCTAATTCAGTCTCGTTTCTTCGGTTTTGTAACCCAGAGATGGTTGATGTTCTGCAACCTTCGGGCTTGTGGCATTTGGGCGTGCAACATATATTTTTAAACAGCCGCCTCTTCTTTATTTTAGTGAACGAACTTTTGGCATGGGGCTTCCGTTAATAGTCGAGGTGGAGACATGCGTGAATATCCGAGTGAATGACATTCACAGTGAAGTAGTGTAAATAACTAGTTGAGACTATCTGTATCAAGAGTGATGTACGTTTCCTACTTGTATTATATCTATGGGATGGAAACCGCCAAGATTAAGGTCTAGCTTGGTAATATCAAAATAATATAAAGACATATTGAATTGTTACAAATGTAACTCACTTGTGATTAACCTTGTATCTAATTTTTCTTGTAATTTTCTATTTGGTGTTACTCAAAGCGCTTTGTAATTCCAGCAGCTGCCTTCCACGCCCTTTTCGATACCAGGTGTTTTTTGGGAAGCACCAGAAGAATCGGTTTTTGTAAAAACTCAGAAATCTCGGTGTTTTACCGTCGAAAGAATTCAAATGAATTTTGAATTCTAATTTATTGGGTATAAATATAAGTATGTAACCTGTAAATCATCAAATCTGATAGAGCATGCCCAGTGGCAAATACCATTTAGTTCCATGGTGTATGCACACCTCACATAGAAAAAATAGTAATAATAAAAACTCACAAAAGTTTGGAAGTTTTTTTACAATAAACTTGACTCACTTTTGCACTAATTCAGTCTCTTTCTCCGATTTTGTAACCAATGGATGGTTGGTGTTCTGCAACCTTCGGGCTTGTAACATCTGGGTGTGCAAGAAATATTTTTAAGCAGCGGCCTTCTTTGTTCCAGTGAATGGAATTTTGGTAATGAGCATCCATTAATAGTCATTTGTGAACGTCCGAGTGAATGAAATTCACGGGAAAGTAGTGCAACTAACAAACTAGTTTAGACTATCCGTATGAGTGACATATATTTCCTAATATCAAATATTATATATGGGATGGAATCCGCCCAGATTAAGGTGTAGCTCGGCAACATCAAAGTAATACACCATCTGATTAAATTATTACAAATGTAACTCACTAGAATTTACCTTTGTATCTAATTCCCTTGCAATTTGTTGTTTTGAGGTACTCAAAGCGCTTCGTAATTTCACTAGGTCCCTCCACATCGTTTAGGATTCTTTTTTTTCTTAGTACCGGTGCTCCTTTCCAAGAGGCGCGAAAAGAACCGGTTCTTGGAACATCTCAGAAATCATCGAGTTTTACCACCCGAAGAATTCAAATTTTTTGTCTATAAATAATGAGATATATGTCTATGACCTGCATAACATCACATATGGTAGTGTGTGCGTGTATGTGTGTGTGTGTGTGTGTGTGTGTGTGTGTGTGCTTAGTCGTATATGCAAGGTGTTGTTGAACTAGAAATTGATGTATTTGCCAATTTCATTTCATATTGCACCCAAACTGGGCAAATACATAAATCTGGAAAAATATTAAATACACGTAAATAATACATATAGCACCGAAACAAGGTAAATACAAAAATAAAGGAAAATATCCTATACATGTGAATGGTAAATATAGAACCGAAACAGGACAAATACATAAAGTTGAGAAAATATCAAAAACAAACGAGTGGTGGCTTATTTTAATTAGTAGCAACTCCACCACCGAGAGAACAACGCACACATCTACGCTTCCGCATGTCTGCGTGTACATAGCTTAATGTAAGGTCTTCATGGCATAGCTGACACATCATACCATGTGATCTTGAACACTCCAATCGCCTCCTTGAGCCCTAGCGCCTTCCACACGGCTGGTGACGCGTCTACGTCGTTGTATGGGCACGGTGGCTCGAAGTTGTGCTCGGCATCGCAGCCGTACACCGAGTCGCACTCGTCGACGACCTTGGCTAGCACGGCACGCCCGTTCCCGTTGATGCGGATCATCTTGTTGCACCTACGCTTGCCGTCCAGGCGCAGCCACCCCGTGGACAGCGCCACCACCAGCTCGGTGTCCTTGTGGAAGCGGTTGTCGCAGAACGATTTGCCGCCTCATGTGAAGCTGTTCAGAGTTAGGATCGCCAACGTGTCGGCAGACACCGGGGGCGAGCAACTGAATTGCGGGTAGCGGTGACCGTCTTTACAGCAGACCGAGTCGTGATCCCTGTTGGAGTCGCCGGATTTGCCATGCAGGAAGCCACTGATGTGGCACCTGCCGCGACTGTGGCTGCTCACTGTAGCAACGTTCGCGCTACTGCCCATGGACACGGAGACGCCATGGACACGGAGGTGTGACAGGAACATCAAGAGAGCAAACATAGCTAGTAGCTTCTTCAAGTTAGCCATGTCTGTGAGGGACTCACGTTGTGAGCAAATCTGCAATTTGTGCTTGTGCGTTTGTGATGATATATTGGTTGATCCATGTTCCTTATATAGGGCACAAGCCCCAACGAACAACAACTGCTCATGCAACTCGGTATGCTAATTCAGTCTTGTTTCTCCGCTTTTGTAACCCATAGATGGTTAATGTTCTGCAACCTTCGGGCTTGTAGCATTTGGGCGTGTAATATCAAAATAATATAAAGGCAGATTGAATTGTTACAAATGTAACTCACTTGTAATTAACCTTGTATCTAATTTTTCTTGTAATTTTCTATTTGGTGTTACTCAAAGCGCTTTGTAATTCCAGCAGCTACCTTCCATGCCCTTTTCGATACCAGGTGTTTTTTTGGGAAGCACCAGAAGAATCGTTTTTTGTAAAAACTCAGAAATCTAGGTGTTTTACCGCCCAAAGAATTCAAATGAATTTTGAATTCTAATTTATTGGGTAAAAATATAAGTATATAACATGTAAATCATCAAATCTAATAGAGCATGCCTAAGTGGCAAATACCCTTTAGTTCCATGGTGTATACACACGTCATATAGAAAAAATAGTAATAATAAAAACTCACAAAAGTTCGGAAGTATTTTTTACAGTAAACTTGACTCACTTTTACACTAATTTAGTCTCTTTCTTCAATTTTGTAACCAACGGATGGTTTGTGTTCTGCAACCTTCGGGCTTGTAACATCTGGATGTGCAACAAATATTTTTAAGCAGCCGCCTTCTTTGTTCCAGTGAATGGAATTTTGGCAATGAGCATCCATTAATAGTCATTTGTGAACATCCGAGTGAATGAAATTGACGGGAAAGTAGTGCAACTAACTAACTAGTTTAGACTATCTGTATGAGTGACATACGTTTCCAAATATCATATATTATATATGGGATGGAATCCGCCAAGATTAAGGTGTAGCTCGGTAACATCAAAGTAATACACCATCAGATTATATTATTACAAATGTAACTCACTAGAATTTACCTCTGTAACTAATTCCCTTGCAATTTGTTGTTTCGTGGTACTCAAAGCGATTTGTAATTTCACTAGCTCCCTCCACATCGTTTAGGGTTCTTTTTATTTTCTCAGTACCGGTGCTTCTTTCCAAGAGGCGGGAAAAGAACCGGTTCTTGGAACAGCTCAGAAATCATCTAGTTTTACCACCCGAAGAATTCAAAGTTTTTGTCTATAAATAGTGAAATATATGTCTATGACCTGCATAACATCACATATGGTAGTGTGTGCGTGTGCGTGTGTGTGTGTGTGTGTGTGTGTGTGTGTGTGTGTGTGTGTGCTCAGTCATATATACAAGGTGTTGTTGAACTATAAATTGATGTATTTGCCAATTTCATTTCATATTGCACCCTAACTGGGCAAATACATAAATCTGGAAAAAATATTAAAAACACGTAAATAATACATATAGCACATAAACAAGGTTAATACATAAATAAAGGAAAATATCCTATACGTGTGAATGGTAAATATAGCACCGAAACAGGACAAATACGTAAAGTTGAGAAAATATCAAATACAAGCGAGTGGTGGCTTATTTTAATTAGCAACAACTCCACCACCGAGAGAACAATGCACACATCTACGCTTCTGCATGTCTGCGTGTGCATAGCTTAATGCAAGGTCTTCATGGCATAGCTCACACATCAGACCATGTGATCTTGAACACTCCAATCACCACCTTGAGCCCCAGCGCCTTCCACACGGCTGGTGACGCGTCTACATCGTTGTATGGGCACGGTGGCTCGAAGTTGTGCCCGGCATCGCAGCCGTACACCGAGTCGCACTCGTCGACGACCTTGGCCACCACGGCACGCCCGTTGCCGTTGATGCAGATCATTTTGTTGCACCTGCGCTTGCCGTCCAGGCGCAGCCACCCCGTGGACAGCGCCACCACCATCTCGGTGTCCTTGTGGAAGCGGTTGTCACAGAACGATTTGCCGCCGCCGTCTCCACCTCGTGCGAAGCTGTTCAGAGTTAGGATCGCCGGCGTGTCGGCCGACACCGGGGGCGAGCACCTGAATTGCGGGTAGCGGTGACCGTCTTTACAGCAGACTGAGCCGTGATCCCTGTTGCAGTCGCCGGATTTGCCATGCAGGAAGCCACTGATGTGGCACCTGCCGCGACTGTGGCTGCTCTCTGTAGTAACGTTCGCGCTACTGCCCACGAACACGGAGGCGCCATGGACACGGAGGTGTGACCGGAACATCAAGAGAGCAAACATAGCTAGTAGCTTCTTCAAGTTAGCCATGTCTGTGAGGTACTCACTTTGCTTGCAAATCTGCAATTTGTGCTTGTGCGTTTGTGAGGATATATTGGTTGATCCATGTTCTTTATATAGGGCACAAGCCCCAACGAACAACAACTGCTTATGCAACTCGGTATGCTAATTCAGTCTCATTTCTTCGGTTTTGTAACCCAGAGATGGTTGATGTTCTGCAACCTTCGGGCTTGTAGCATTTGGGCGTGCAACATATATTTTTAAACAGCCCTCTCTTGTTTATTTTAGTGAACGAGCTTTTGGCATGGAGCTTCCATTAATAGTCGAGGTGGAGACAAGCGTGAACATCCGAGTGAATGACATTCACAGTGAAGTAGTGTAAGTAACTAGTTGAGACTATCTGTATCAAGAGTGATGTACGTTTCCTACTTGTATCATATCTATGGGATGGAAGCCGCCAAGATTAAGGTCTAGCTTGGTAATATCAAAATAATATAAACACAGATTGAATTGTTACAAATGTAACTCACTTGTGATTAACCTTGTATCTAATTTTTCTTGTAATTTTCTATTTGGTGTTACTCAAAGCGCTTTGTAATTCCAGCAGCTACCTTCCACGCCCTTTTCGATACCAGGTGTTTGTTTGGGAAGCACTAGAAGAATCGGTTTTTGTAAAAACTCAGAAATCTAGGTGTTTTACCGCCCAAAGAATTCAAATGAATTTTGAGTTCTAATTTATTGGGTAAAAATATAAGTATGTAACCTGTAAATCATCAAATCTGATAGAGCATGCCCCAGTGGCAAATAGCCTTCAGTTCCATGGTGTATACACACCTCATATAGAAAAATAGTAATAATAAAAACTCACAAAAGTTCGGAAGTATTTTTTACAGTAAACTTGACTCACTTTTGCACTAATTCAGTCTCTTTCTTCGATTTTGTAACCAACGGATGGTTGGTGTTCTTCAACCTTCGGGCTTGTAAAATCTGGGTGTGCAACAAATATTTTTAAGCAGCCGCCTTCTTTGTTCCAGTGAATGGAATTTTGGTAATGAGCATCCATTAATAGTCATTTGTGAACATGTGAGTGAATGAAATTGACGGGAAAGTAGTGCAACTAACTAACTAGTTTAGACTATCTGTATGAGTGACATACGTTTCCAAAATTCATATATTATATATGGGATGGAATCCGCCAAGATTAAGGTGTAGCTCGGTAACATCAAAGTAATACACCATCTGATTATATTACTACAAATGTAACTCACTAGAATTTACCTTTGTATCTAATTCCCTTGCAATTTGTTGTTTCGTGGTACTCAAAGCGGTTTGTAATTTCACTAGCTCCCTCCACATCGTTTAGGGTTCTTTTTTTCTCAGTACCGGTGCTTCTTTCCAAGAGGCGGGAAAAGATACGGTTCTTGGAACAGCTCAGAAATCATCTAGTTTTACCACCCGAAGAATTCAAAGTTTTTGTCTATAAATAGTGAAATATATGTCTATGACCTGCATAACATCACATATGGTAGTGTGTGTGCGCGCGCGTGTGTGTGTGTGCGTGGGTGTGTGTGTGTGTGTGTGCTCAGTCATATATACAAGGTGTTGTTGAACTATAAATTGATGTATTTGCCAATTTCATTTCATATTGCACCCTAACTGGGCAAATACATAAATCTGGAAAAAATAATAAAAACACGTAAATAATACATATAGCACATAAACAAGGTAAATACATAAATAAAGGAAAATATCCTATACGTGTGAATGGTAAATATAGCACCGAAACAGGACAAATACGTAAAGTTGAGAAAATATCAAATACAAGCGAGTGGTGGCTTATTTTAATTAGCAACAACTCCACCACCGAGAGAACAATGCACACATCTACGCTTCTGCATGTCTGCGTGTGCATAGCTTAATGCAAGGTCTTCATGGCATAGCTCACACATCAGACCATGTGATCTTGAACACTCCAATCACCACCTTGAGCCCCAGCGCCTTCCACACGGCTGGTGACGCGTCTACATCGTTGTATGGGCACGGTGGCTCGAAGTTGTGCCCGGCATCGCAGCCGTACACCGAGTCGCACTCGTCGACGACCTTGGCCAGCACGGCACGCCCGTTGCCGTTGATGCGGATCATTTTGTTGCACCTGCGCTTGCCGTCCAGGCGCAGCCACCCCGTGGACAGCGCCACCACCATCTCGGTGTCCTTGTGGAAGCGGTTGTCACAGAACGATTTGCCGCCGCCGTCTCCACCTCGTGCGAAGCTGTTCAGAGTTAGGATCGCCGGCGTGTCGGCCGACAGCGGGGGCGAGCACCTGAATTGTGGGTAGCGGTGACCGTCTTTACAGCAGACTGAGCTGTGATCCCTGTTGCAGTCGCCGGATTTGCCATGCAGGAAGCCACTGATGTGGCACCTGCCGCGACTGTGGCTGCTCTCTGTCGTAACGTTCGCGCTACTGCCCATGGACACGGAGGCGCCATGGACACGGAGGTGTGACAGGAACATCAAGAGAGCAAACATAGCTAGTAGCTTCTTCAAGTTAGCCATGTCTGTGAGGTACTCACGTTGCTTGCAAATCTGCAATTTGTGCTTGTGCGTTTGTGAGGATATATTGGTTGATCCATGTTCTTTATATAGGGCACAAGCCCCAACGAACAACAACTGCTTATGCAACTCGGTATGCTAATTCAGTCTCATTTCTTCGGTTTTGTAACCCAGAGATGGTTGATGTTCTGCAACCTTCGGGCTTGTAGCATTTGGGCGTGCAACATATATTTTTAAACAGCCGTCTCTTGTTTATTTTAGTGAACGAGCTTTTGGCATGGAGCTTCCATTAATAGTCGAGGTGGAGACAAGCGTGAACATCCGAGTGAATGACATTCACAGTGAAGTAGTGTAAGTAACTAGTTGAGACTATCTGTATCAAGAGTGATGTACGTTTCCTACTTGTATCATATCTATGGGATGGAAGCCGCCAAGATTAAGGTCTAGCTTGGTAATATCAAAATAATATAAACACAGATTGAATTGTTACAAATGTAACTCACTTGTGATTAACCTTGTATCTAATTTTTCTTGTAATTTTCTATTTGGTGTTACTCAAAGCGCTTTGTAATTCCAGCAGCTACCTTCCACGCCCTTTTCGATACCAGGTGTTTTTTTGGGAAGCACTAGAAGAATCGGTTTTTGTAAAAACTCAGAAATCTAGGTGTTTTACCGCCCAAAGAATTCAAATGAATTTTGAGTTCTAATTTATTGGGTAAAAATATAAGTATGTAACCTGTAAATCATCAAATCTGATAGAGCATGCCCCAGTGGCAAATAGCCTTCAGTTCCATGGTGTATACACACCTCATATAGAAAAATAGTAACAATAAAAACTCACAAAAGTTCGGAAGTATTTTTTACAGTAAACTTGACTCACTTTTGCACTAATTCAGTCTCTTTCTTCGATTTTGTAACCAACGGATGGTTGGTGTTCTTCAACCTTCGGGCTTGTAAAATCTGGGTGTGCAACAAATATTTTTAAGCAGCCGCCTTCTTTGTTCCAGTGAATGGAATTTTGGTAATGAGCATCCATTAATAGTCATTTGTGAACATGTGAGTGAATGAAATTGACGGGAAAGTAGTGCAACTAACTAACTAGTTTAGACTATCTGTATGAGTGACATACGTTTCCAAAATTCATATATTATATATGGGATGGAATCCGCCAAGATTAAGGTGTAGCTCGGTAACATCAAAGTAATACACCATCTGATTATATTACTACAAATGTAACTCACTAGAATTTACCTTTGTATCTAATTCCCTTGCAATTTGTTGTTTCGTGGTACTCAAAGCGGTTTGTAATTTCACTAGCTCCCTCCACATCGTTTAGGGTTCTTTTTTTCTCAGTACCGGTGCTTCTTTCCAAGAGGCGGGAAAAGATACGGTTCTTGGAACAGCTCAGAAATCATCTAGTTTTACCACCCGAAGAATTCAAAGTTTTTGTCTATAAATAGTGAAATATATGTCTATGACCTGCATAACATCACATATGGTAGTGTGTGTGCGTGCGCGTGTGTGTGTGTGCGTGGGTGTGTGTGTGTGTGTGTGCTCAGTCATATATACAAGGTGTTGTTGAACTATAAATTGATGTATTTGCCAATTTCATTTCATATTGCACCCTAACTGGGCAAATACATAAATCTGGAAAAAATAATAAAAACACGTAAATAATACATATAGCACATAAACAAGGTAAATACATAAATAAAGGAAAATATCCTATACGTGTGAATGGTAAATATAGCACCGAAACAGGACAAATACGTAAAGTTGAGAAAATATCAAATACAAGCGAGTGGTGGCTTATTTTAATTAGCAACAACTCCACCACCGAGAGAACAATGCACACATCTACGCTTCTGCATGTCTGCGTGTGCATAGCTTAATGCAAGGTCTTCATGGCATAGCTCACACATCAGACCATGTGATCTTGAACACTCCAATCACCACCTTGAGCCCCAGCGCCTTCCACACGGCTGGTGACGCGTCTACATCGTTGTATGGGCACGGTGGCTCGAAGTTGTGCCCGGCATCGCAGCCGTACACCGAGTCGCACTCGTCGACGACCTTGGCCAGCACGGCACGCCCGTTGCCGTTGATGCGGATCATTTTGTTGCACCTGCGCTTGCCGTCCAGGCGCAGCCACCCCGTGGACAGCGCCACCACCATCTCGGTGTCCTTGTGGAAGCGGTTGTCACAGAACGATTTGCCGCCGCCGTCTCCACCTCGTGCGAAGCTGTTCAGAGTTAGGATCGCCGGCGTGTCGGCCGACACCGGGGGCGAGCACCTGAATTGCGGGTAGCGGTGACCGTCTTTACAGCAGACTGAGCCGTGATCCCTGTTGCAGTCGCCGGATTTGCCATGCAGGAAGCCACTGATGTGGCACCTGCCGCGACTGTGGCTGCTCTCTGTCGTAACGTTCGCGCTACTGCCCATGGACACGGAGGCGCCATGGACACGGAGGTGTGACAGGAACATCAAGAGAGCAAACATAGCTAGTAGCTTCTTCAAGTTAGCCATGTCTGTGAGGTACTCACGTTGCTTGCAAATCTGCAATTTGTGCTTGTGCGTTTGTGAGGATATATTGGTTGATCCATGTTCTTTATATAGGGCACAAGCCCCAACGAACAACAACTGCTTATGCAACTCGGTATGCTAATTCAGTCTCATTTCTTCGGTTTTGTAACCCAGAGATGGTTGATGTTCTGCAACCTTCGGGCTTGTTGCATTTGGGCGTGCAACATATATTTTTAAACAGCCGTCTCTTGTTTATTTTAGTGAACGAGCTTTTGGCATGGAGCTTCCATTAATAGTCGAGGTGGAGACAAGCGTGAACATCCGAGTGAATGACATTCACAATGAAGTAGTGTAAGTAACTAGTTGAGACTATCTGTATCAAGAGTGATGTACGTTTCCTACTTGTATCATATCTATGGGATGGAAGCCGCCAAGATTAAGGTCTAGCTTGGTAATATCAAAATAATATAAAGACAGATTGAATTGTTACAAATGTAACTCACTTGTGATTAACCTTGTATCTATTTTTTCTTGTAATTTTCTATTTGGTGTTACTCAAAGCGCTTTGTAATTCCAGCAGCTACCTTCCACGCCCTTTTCGATACCAGGTGTTTTTTTGGGAAGCACTAGAAGAATCGGTTTTTGTAAAAACTCAGAAATCTAGGTGTTTTACCGCCCAAAGAATTCAAATGAATTTTGAGTTCTAATTTATTGGGTAAAAATATAAGTATGTAACCTGTAAATCATCAAATCTGATAGAGCATGCCCCAGTGGCAAATACCCTTTAGTTCCATGGTGTATACACACCTCATATAGAAAAATAGTAATAATAAAAACTCACAAAAGTTCGGAAGTATTTTTTACAGTAAACTTGACTCACTTTTGCACTAATTCAGTCTCTTTCTTCGATTTTGTAACCAACGGATGGTTGGTGTTCTTCAACCTTCGGGCTTGTAAAATCTGGGTGTCAACAAATATTTTTAAGCAGCCGCCTTCTTTGTTCCAGTGAATGGAATTTTGGTAATGAGCATCCATTAATAGTCATTTGTGAACATGCGAGTGAATGAAATTGACGGGAAAGTAGTGCAACTAACTAACTAGTTTAGACTATCTGTATGAGTGACATACGTTTCCAAATATCATATATTATATATGGGATGGAATCCGCCAAGATTAAGGTGTAGCTCCGTAACATCAAAGTAATACACCATCTGATTATAGTACTACAAATGTAACTCACTAGAATTTACCTTTGTATCTAATTCCCTTGCAATTTGTTGTTTCGTGGTACTCAAAGCGATTTGTAATTTCACTAGCTCCCTCCACATCGTTTAGGGTTCTTTTTTTCTCAGTACCGGTGCTTCTTTCCAAGAGGCGGGAAAAGATACGGTTCTTGGAATAGCTCAGAAATCATCTAGTTTTACCACCCGAAGAATTCAAAGTTTTTGTCTATAAATAGTGAAATATATGTCTATGACCTGCATAACATCACATATGGTAGTGTGTGTGCGCGCGCGCGTGTGTGTGCGTGTGTGTGTGTGTGTGTGTGTGTGTGTGTGCTCAGTCATATATACAAGGTGTTGTTGAACTATAAATTGATGTATTTGCCAATTTCATTTCATATTGCACCCAAACTGGGCAAATACATAAATCTAGAAAAATATTAAATACACGTAAATAATACATATAGCACAGAAACAAGGTAAATACATAAATAAAGGAAAATATCCTATACATGTGAATGGTAAATATAGCACCGAAACGGGACAAATACGTAAAATTGAGAAAATATCAAATACAAGCGAGTGGTGGCTTATTTTAATTAGCAGCAACTCCACCACCGAGAGAACAACGCACACATCTACGCTTCTGCATGTCTGCGTGTACATAGCTTAATGCAAGGTCTTCATGGCATAGCTCACACATCAGACCATGTGATCTTGAAGACTCCACTAGTAGAAAACCACCCATTAGTCCCGGTTCGTAAGAGCCTTTAGTCCCGGTTCATGAACCGGGACTAATGGGTCGTTACTAATACCTCCACCCATTAGTCCCGGTTCAATCCAGAACCGGGACCAATGTGCCTCCATGTGGCTCTGTGCGCCCACCCCAGTCAGGGGGCCTTTGGTCCCGGTTGGTGGCACCAATCGGGACCAAAATGCATCCACGCTTCAGCATTCCAGTTGCTAGGGTTTTTGTGTTTTTTTTGAAAGGAGGGGAGGTTGGGGGTTTTGGGGGGTTAATTTAATTAGGTGTTTCATATATTGTGTTAGCTAGCTAATTAATAGAGAGAAGTGTCCTCTCTTATGTCCGTGCTTGGACGCTACGTACTATGTATACATAAGTGATCGAGAGAACCATTCAATACAGAAGTTCGTCATGCATACCGAGAGAAGTGATCGATCGACCTCTCCTTCTCCGAGAGGTTGGTCGAACAACAAGTTTTCGTATCATGTATCCGACGCTACTGGCTACATACATGTACAATATGTATAAGATCTCTTATAATTACAAACCCCTAGCTAGCATTTGAAATCAATTTCCACATGGTATTCTCCGGTTTTACTGATGACGTGGTCAAGAAAGAATCCCGCCAATTCCTCTTGAATTGCTTTCATGTGATCTGGTTCTAGGAGTTCATTCCGCCTCTGCCACGTCTAATTTGAAGAAGGGGGTTAATTAATACATATATATGAATGAAACTCAACAGAAATGATGGTGTAATAAAATGAAATTGTGAATATTATTGCTTACGCACTTCATATTGTCTTTGAGAGTAGCCCCGCTTGTTTTTGAAAGTCGCGGTGTGGATGAACTCGCACACGTAGTATCCACAGAAATCATTCCCTTCCTCCTGCCACAAGCACTTTACGAGAAATAGAGGTCAATCAAACTGATAATGAAGCATTATAAATGGCATTGATGAAAGTATAGCTATATATAGAATCAACGGGTCGGAGATGCGCGCAACTAGCTAGCCAGTAGTACTTATTTTCGGGTATGTATATCGCAGCTCCTTCGGCAGTCCCGGAGCTTCTGCGGTGAACTGTTTCCAAACCATGCAAGACAAAGAAAATAATTATTATTACTTGAGATATCAGGAAATGAACAAAAAGTTACCGATATGGTGCGATAATTATGATCGATTGAACTTACTTGCTGACCATTTCAGTCATGTCCGCATAGGTTTTGGGATCTTTCCGTCTCGAGTCTAAGACGGTTACTAGTCCACGCTCAAGCTTAATCTCCAGAAGAATATAGTGGTACCTGCGCACGCATGCATAACTCATCAATTACATTACTATAACCTCGCTTGAGTAATAAGGGAAACCGAATATGCACACGACAGTAACACTCACGGGCCGTTGTAAGGAAAGAGTATGGTATCTTTGTTTTGATTTTTTATCAACGATCGTAGCAAGTTGTCCTCGGCCTCTTTGACGTTCTTTTTAACCAGAAATACATCTATGATATTTGTGTTAATGAACCCAATATCATAAATTTCTTGTTTTTTGCACTCGACGATCTTCAATCTGCATAATATATTGAGGATAATTAATTATAAATACATGCATGCAATGAAAGAGCCGAGCTATATATAGAGACTTAATGATAGAAATAGTACTTACAGGCAGTAGCAAAAGACCATTAATTTATCGAGGGCCTTTTGATTGAAGAACTCGAAGAACTCCTCAAATGGAACAGTCAACAGATCATTTGCGACGAGATCGTGCTCCTCTTTAATATGCAGATACAAAGCATTCTTACCATCAGACTCTCTGCAGGTTTCCATGTACGAATTATGGAATCTTCGCATCATTGTTGTCAGAGATTTTTCATCTTTGACGAGAGGCTTCCCGTACTCGTATCTGTGTCCGTCCACCTTCAAGAAATCAGGAAGTGCATCGTCAGGCGGGTAATCATCAAGATTGCCATAACCGGCCACCGTCCCCGGAGCATTAGACACATTGAGCGGGGGGCACGATTGCTATGCTTGTTCGCCGAGCTGGGCAATTTTTTTCCCCTTTGCTCGTTGTTTTGACCTTTTAGCACTGATAGTAGTTCCCGACCGCTGGG
Organism: Triticum aestivum; assembly: GCF_018294505.1. NCBI lineage: Eukaryota > Viridiplantae > Streptophyta > Magnoliopsida > Poales > Poaceae > Triticum > Triticum aestivum. The sequence goes on along the minus strand of NC_057807.1, from coordinate 613,264,964 downwards.
CTTGGAGATATGTCTGTTCAGTAATGCGCTCATAGTTGGTTCTCGGCGGAGACTTTGGTGGTTTCCTCAGGGCATCGATAGTGCGCTTTGCTTTCACCGGATCTACCTTCTCCTCCGGAGGTGGATGTCTCTTTGCTTTCACCCCTTCAAAGAACTCCTTCACGTGGGCCTGCACAATCGTATCGTTTTCCTCCTCGGACCTCTCGTACGATAACTTCTCTAGAGGCTTGAGAGATGATGGACCGTATTTGTATTGCCTCCCGCCTCTGGTTGTGCTGCTAGATGCCGGAGCAGACGGAGCGGCTGCGGCGTCTGTCTTCTTTCGTGCTTGCTTACGAGGCGGAGGAGAAGGATTACGACGCGCCGGAGCAGCCAGGGCGGTGGCGGGTCTCTTTCGCCCTTGCTGGCGAGGCGGAGAAGGAGGATGCTGCTGGCTGCTCGGGATCGCCGGCAGGCAGAGAAGGAGGCGGAGTGCCGCCATGCGCCGGAGAAGGAGGCGGAGTGCCGCCACGCGTCCACTGATCGTCACTCGCCGGAGGAGGAGGCGGTGGAGGAGGCGGAGTGCCCTGACTCGCCGGAGCAGGAGGAGGAGGCGGAGGCGTCTAGTTCAGAAGGTTGATGAGCTCCTTCTTCCATAGGCATGGAGTCTTCAGAGCAGAACCCAGCCTAGTCTCCCCTTCACCGGTAGGGTGGTCAATCACGAGGTCCTCAAATCCCTCCGTTATTTCATCCACCATCACCTTAGCATATCTTTTTGGAATCGGCTGGCAGTGATAAGTTGTGTCGGGTCCACTAGGATAAACTTGGCCAACAGCCGCCTTGACCTTCAAATTCATCCATCGCCCCATCATGTGGCAATTTTGAGACTCCGTGATACCATCCACGGGATAGCTGGCAGGAGCCGTCAAGACATGCTCCGGCTGAAGCAGCTCGGTGGAAGCCACGCTGCTTCTCCGCTGAGATGGCGGGGTAGCTTCGGGGGAAGCTTCGGCATGTCGTTTGTTGCGATCTGCTGCTTCTCGTTCCTCTTCTAGATCCTCTAGCCCCATTACCCTTCCAAGCAGCACCTGCATTTGGTCCTGCTCCAGTTTCTTCCTCCTCTCGTGGGTTTTGTAACCCCCTGCGTCCGAAAAACCAACCTTCCACAGAATGGAGCCTGGCGTGCCTCGTGTCCGTCTAGGGTGCTCGGGATTCCCAAGGGCCATTGTGAGCTCGTCCTTCTCCCTGTTTGGAAGGAACATCCCTCGCTACGCTGCATCGATATAGAGTCGAAGGTTCTTGACTGGTGTTTGCAGTTGCTCGTCCGTCCACTAACACTTCCCTGTTACAGGGTCCAAGGTTCCGCTAGCCCCGAAGAACCAAGTCCGGCAATGGTCTGGCCAGCGCATTGTCTCTGGTTCGATCCCTTTTTCAAGCAGATCATGCTCAGCCTTGGACCACTTAGGCCGGGCTTTGAGGTAGCCACCTGACCCCGTGCGATGGTGAAGCTTCTTCTTTGCAGCATTTTTCTTGTTTGTCTCCGACATCTTCTTACTCTTTTCCGATGTCTTGTGGGCCACAAATGCGGGCCAGTGATCTTTGATCTTCTCATATTTGCCGATGAATTCTGGTGTCTTTTTTTCCTTGACAAACTGGTTCAGCTCTTTCCTCCACCTCCTCATTAGGCCTGCCATCTTCTTAAGAGCACAAGACTTGATTAATTGCTCTTTAACTGGCTTCTCCGGATCCTCCTCTAGCGATAGGGTGAAATTTGCCTTCAGCTCAGTCCAAAGATCTTCTTTCTGCATATCATTGACACAAGATACCTCAGCGTCTTCATCCTTAGCAGGCTTATACCATTGCTAGATGCTGATCGGGATCCTGTCCCTAACAAGGACCCCGCACTGAGCAGAAAATGCCTTCCTTGTCCGGATGGGTTCAATCGGTTCGCCGTCGGGCGCGATTTCTATGATCTCAAACTTTTCATCCGAGCTCAACTTTTCCTTCGGGCCTCGTCTCCTTACCGAAGTTGTGCTCGATCCTGTCAGGACCCCGACTCGATGACACATCGATCTAGCCTGTAACACCTCATATCACTTTGCGGCCTCACGCACGGTATCCCCACGGGTGTCGCCTTACCTTTGCCCGGGACCGTTTGCGCCTTTTGGCTCACGTATATGATAGTGTCGCTAGCATCCATATGTTAAGGAGCCCGGGCTGACATGACTAGTTGTAAACCCAAAGTGGCACAGACTTACAGGGACAAGCATCCATGACCCAGCTTCGAACGTGTCGGTCATCAGCAAGAGGGTCCGGGCTGTAGCACTGGGCTAGCAGGACTCCGGTAAACCGGGCTGTAGCGGGCTAACAGGACTCCGGTACTCAATGCGTGACATTTCCCCGAAGGGACAGACACCGAAACAAAGAAGGACACATGCCGGCCAGCCTAAGTGTTCCAGAGCAGTAGCAAGCTACCATGGCTCAGTGGTAACACTAGGAGACATTTCCCGGTAAGAGAGGCTACTAAAGATAAACAACTAGATAGTCAGATCCCACACATACCAAGCATTTCAATAGCATACACACAGTATGCTCGATATGTGCAAATACAACATGGCATCACAACATGACTCTACGACACAAGTACTTTATTTAAGGCTCAGGGAGCCATACATAATCATACACACAGGTACGGGTCACACGACACAGCATTCAAGTCATACAGTCATACAAACCAGTAGCGGAAGTAACTTGTCTGAGTACAGACAACTAGTAAAATAAAAGAGGCTTGGAAAGCCTAGCTATACTACGTGGTCCTTCACAAGCTCATGATCACCACCTGGGCCTTAGCCTACTCATTGATGTCAACGTCTACGTAGAACCCATCAGAAGGGGTTGCAGCGTCTTCTGTAAAAATGTAAATTATAGCAACATGAGTACAAAGGTACTCAGCAAGACTTACATCAGATCCTACATACATGCATATTATCAAGAAGGGTTGGTGGAGTTGTTGCAGCAAGCCAGCTTTGACTCTTGGCTAGGCTAACCTACGAGACTCCAACTTGAAATGGTTTTGCGTACACGAGTCCACTACTCACCACTTCAATACACCACCGAGGATCCACCTCCGTCTTCCTACGGAAGAGCCATCCTCGGCACTCACACTTATCTTGAGGCTTTTAGTAGTTTCCATTTACTTGTCTATGAACTGTATAGGCAACCAAGTAGTCCTTTACCGCGGACGCGGCTATTCGAATAGATCATGATAACCCTGCAGGGGTGTACTTCTTCATACATGTTTCCACCACTTAGCGTCTACACACGACATGTGCTCGGCAGACTTCAAGCGAAAGCCGACGTGGGTGTAGACCACGACCTACCTAAACACTTAAGCCTCTAGTCCAGGTTTATCGCCTATTCAGGTTCCATCCGCAGGGAGTCCGGCCGAGGTTTCCCATACGGCCCCGAACGATGTGAACAGGGTTCCCGAGATACCTAACGGGTATTCGGTACACCCGGACACGTACCTACCGCATCACAGCCCACCCCTACGGTCAGCGCTGTCCACGGCCTCCAGTAGGCTACAAACACCAGAAACTACTTGCAACTCCTGGACGGAGAACTAGGGTGAATAAGAAGTCGAGAGGGTCCATTGGTTTCGGGCCCAATGCATGGTAGTAGCTGATTCTTAAATCACACATACAGATCTCAGTGCTTAAGGTCGGCTTCAATGAAACAACCCACCATGTACTCCTACATGGCCTCTCATCGATACCTTTACCAAATCGTGTTCACCACACCACTCTCATTACCGACATAATCATTTCACTCTAGCCCATCACCCAGATGAACCAGACCTGACACGACTCTAAGCATAGCAGGCTTAGGAAGGTAGGAACAACACATACATATGGCTCAATCAACTCCTACACATGCTAGTGGGTTTCATCTAGTTACTGTGGCAATGACAGGTCATGCAGAGGAAATGGGTTCAACTACCGTAACACACAGCAGTTTGAATCGCGTTGTCTTAATGCAGTAAAAGAGAGCAGGAGCGAGAACATGGGATTGTATCGATATGATCAGATGGTTGGTTGCTTGCCTGATGGTTCGTTGCACGGATACGGTTCTTCGTTAGGGTAATCACGGTACTCCTCGGGGACAGATCCTGTCGCAAAGGACATCGATACACAAACATCACCAAACAATATGCAACAATATGATGCATGCATGAAACATGGCAATATGAGTGTGTTGGGCTAATGCAACTAAAACCAGAAGGGTTTGAACAAATTTGAATCAAGGATTCAAATTTCAAATTCAAATATGGCCTTTTAAAGTGCCTTTTCTTGTTCTGATTAAAACATCAACTTAACTTGTTTGATCATGCATGGAAATGGTACAGATGGATAGATTGGATTTTTCTGATCATTTTTCATATATAATTTGTCCAATTTGGAGTTACAGAATAAAAGTTATGAATTTTTGAAGTTTAATTAATATTCTGGAATTTCCTGATTTAATTCAACGCTGTCAGGACCCCGACTCGATGTCACATCGATCTAGCCGGTAACACTTCATATCACTTTGCGGCCTCACGCACGGTATTCCCACGGGTGTCGCCTTACCTTTGCCCGGGACCGTTTGCGCCTTTTGGCTCACGTATATGATAGTGTCGCTAGCATCCATATGATAAAGAGCCCAGGCTGACATGACTAGTTGTAAACCCAAAGTGGCACAGACTTACAGGGACAGGCATCCATGACCCAGCTTCGAACGTGTCGGTCATCAGCAAGTGGGTCCGGGCTGTAGCACTGGGCTAGCAGGACTCCGGTAAACCGGGCTGTAGCGGGCTAACAGGACTCCGGTACTCAAAGCGTGACATTTCCCCGAAGGGACAGACACAGGAACGAAGAAGGACACATGCCGGCCAGCCTAAGTGTTCCAGAGCAGTAGCAAGCTACCATGGCTCAGCGGTAACACTAGGAGACATTTCCCGGTAAGAGAGGCTACTAAAGATAAACAACTAGATAGTCAGATCCCACACATACCAAGCATTTCAATCATACACACAATATGCTCGATATGTGCAAATACAACGAAGCATCACAACATGACTCTATGACACAAGTACTTTATTTAAGGCTCAGGGAGCCATACATGTCATACACACAGGTACGGGTCTCACGACCCACATACAAGTCATACAGTCATACAAACCAACAGCGGAAGTACTTTGTCTGGGTACAGACAACTAGTAAAATAAAAGAGGCTTGGAAGCCTAACTATACTACGTGGTCCATCACAAGCTCAGGGTCACCACCTGGGTCTTTAGCCTACTCGTTGATGTCAACGTCTACATAGAACCCATCAGAAGGGGTTGCAGCGTCTTCTGTAAAAATGTAGATTATAGCAACATGAGTACAAAGGTACTCAGCAAGACTTACATCAGATCCTACATACATGCATAGTATCAAGAAGGGTCGGTGGAGTTATTGCAGCAAGCCAGCTTTGACTCTTGGCTAGACTATCCTACGATACTCCAACTTGAAATAGTTTTGCGCACACGAGTCCACTACTCACCACTTCAATACACTACCGAGGATCCACCTCCGTCTTCCTACGGAAGAGCCATCCTCGGCACTCACACTTATCTTGAGGCTTTTAATAGTTTCCATTTACTTGTCTATGAACTGTATAGGCAACCAAGTAGTCCTTTACCGCGGACGCGGCTATTCGAATAGATCATGATAACCCTGCAGGGGTGTACTTCTTCATACATGTTTCCACCACTTAGCGTCTGCACACGACATGTGCTCGGCAGACTTCAAGCGAAAGCCGACGTGGGTGTAGACCACGACCTACCTAAACACCTAAGTCTCTAGTCCAGGTTTATCGCCTATCCAGGTTCCATCCGCAGGGAGTCCGGCCGAGGTTTCCCATACGGCCCCGAACGATGTGAACAGGGTTCCCGAGATACCTAACGGGTATTTGGTACACCGTGCCACGTACCTACCGCATCACAGCCCACCCCTACGGTCAGCGCTGTCCACGGCCTCCAGTAGGCTACAAACACCAGAAACTACTTGCAACTCCTGGACAGAGGACTAGGGTGAATAAGAAGTCGAGCGGGGTCATATTTCAGGGCCCAATGCATGGTAGTAGCTGTATCTTAAATCACACATACAGATCTCAGTGCTTAAGGTCGGCTTCAATGAAACAACCCACCATGTACTCCTACATGGCCTCTCATCGATACCTTTACCAAATCGTGTTCACCACACCACTCTCATTACCGACATAATCATTTCACTCTAGCCATCACCCAGATGAACCAGACCTGACACGACTCTAAGCATAGCAGGCATAGCAAGGTAGGAACAATACATACATATGGCTCAATCAACTCCTACACATGCTAGTGGGTTTCATCTAGTTACTGTGGCAATGACAGGTCATGCAGAGGAAATGGGTTCAACTACCGTAGCACACAGCAGTTTGAAACGCATTGTCTTAATGCAGTAAAAGAGAGCAGGAGCGAGAACATGGGATTGTATCGATATGATCAAATGGTTGGTTGCTTGCCTGATGGTTCGATGCACTGATACGGTTCTTCGTTAGGGTAATCACGGTACTCCTCGGGGGCAGAACCTGCCGCAAAGAACACCGATACACAACCATCACCAAACAATGTGCAACAATATGATGCATGCATGAAACATAGCAATATGAGTGTGTTGGGCTAATGCAACTAAGACCAGAAGGGTTTGAACCAATTTGAATCAAAGATTCAAATTTCAAACTCAAACATGGCCTTTTAAAGTGCTTTTCCTTGTTCTGCATTAAACATCAGGTTAATTTGTTTAATCATGCATGAAAATAGTACAGATGGATAGATTGGATTTTTCTGATCATTTTTCATATATAATTTGTCTGATTTGGAGTTACAGAATAAAAGTTATGAATTTTTGAAGTTTAAACTATATTCTGGAATTTCCTATATTAGATTAATTCCAGAAAATCAATTATTGTGTCAGCCTGACGTCAGTGTGACGTCAGCAGGTCAACGGAACACGTCCGGGTCAAACCTGACAGTGGGTCCCGCGTGTCAGGGTGATTAATTTATTTAAAGTTTAAATAAAACTAAACCTGTTTAATTAATAGGGCTGGGCCCCACCTGTCATTGACTCAGGGGAGTCAACCAGGGCCCACCCGTGGTCAAACCCGGGTCGGCTGCACCGGCGTTTAGCCACCAGCGAGCCCGATGCGGCGGCGGAAGTGGTTTTGGTCGTTTCGGCCACCAAATGGGTCGCGGAGACCACCGGAGTGGAGCTGAGGACGAGCCGCAGCTCTTGGTGGAGTCCGTTGGGGTCGGGGTGGCCGGAGTTGGCGCCGGCGACGACTTTGGCGGCCACCGGGGTTCGGCCGAAGACGAACTTGACGCTAGAGGGGTCGGTGAGGCTCGGGGAGTGGCTAGCTAGGTGCTAAGTGACACGGTGAGCATGATGGACACCGTGGAGTGGCCGGAGGATGACCGGGAGCACGTCGACGACGAGCTCCACGGCGGTGGGTGCGGTTGAGCTCTGGGAGGTCGCTACACGGCTCGGGAGCAAGAACGGAAGGGAGGGGAAGATGGCTAAGCTCACAGTGAGTGCGACGAAGCCCTTGGTGCGGCCGGGGATGGACCGGAGCGACGACGGCGTTGAAGGGGATCTCCGGCGACGGCGGACTCGGGCGAGGTCGGTGCGGTGGACTCGGGCGTTGCGAGCGCTCGGGGCTCGGCTTGCTCGATGAAGTGGACAGCGGCGGAGCTCCTGGACACGA
>NC_057807.1:613245213-613256369 GCF_018294505.1 Triticum aestivum | reverse complement strand
GAGGGGGAGGAGCTGGAGAGGAGAGGGGGTGTCTGGGGGGTTCGGGGGAGCGAGAGAGACTGATCCACGACGTCACCGGGCGCGGGGAGCGGCGAGGCGGCGAGCAGGTGCGTGGCGCGCGCTGCGGTCGCCGTCGGGCACCTGCCTGCCTGCCTGGCCGGCAAGCAGCTCGCTGGAGCGGCGCTGGGCTGGGCCGGCAGGTGGGCCGGGTGCTGGGCGCCAGGTAAGTTTTCCATTTCTTTCTGTTTTCTGTTTTTTTTAATACTTCTGCAACTTTGTTGAATTAAATAAAATACTTAGGCAACTCCTAAAATCACCAAACCACTCCTGGTCCATAGTTGGATTATTTCCAACATGAAACATTTTAGTTTGGAGATATTTGAGCATTTAAATATTTTATATAATTTTAAATGCCCAAATTCAAATATTTATGATTTAATTCAAAAACCCTAACATGGCCTAGGAAAATGTGCATCACTTTTGGCAGGGGTTCTGAACTAAGATAAAAATGATGGGCATTTTAGAAGGGCATTTCAGGTTCATTGAAAAAGTTTTTAGTAAACCCTAGTTGGTTTCAGAGGGGGCTGGGGGTTCTGTCATCCCCATTTCAGGTTTCTGGTGAAAGAATAAACATGATGCAACACTCTAATGCATGACTAGCTAGGGTGTGACAACTCACCCCCACTCAAAAGAATCTCGTCCCGAGATTTGGGTTCCTCCGGGAAGAAGGCGGGATACTCAAGTCGAAGACGATCCTCCCTTTCCCAAGTTGCTTCATCCTCAGAATGGTGCGACCATTGAACTTTGAGAAACTTGATATTAAGACGTCGAGTGGTACGCTCGGCCTAATCGAGGATACGAATGGGGTACTCTCGATATGTAAGATTATCTTGGAGATCAAGAGTTTCGTAGTCCACTCCACGGATAGGATCCGAAAAGCAACGCCTGAGTTGAGAAACGTGGAAGACATCGTGGACTCTGGAGAGGTGCGGAGGTAGTTCCAACTGGTAGGCAACTTCTCCTCGTTTGGCGAGAATGCGAAAAGGTCCAATGTAACGAGGAGCCAATTTGCCTTTGATACCGAAACGATGGGTTCCCTTCAGAGGGGTAACCCGAAGGTAAGCCTTCTCGTCAATCTCGAAAGTCATAGCCTTATGTTTTCGGTCATATTGACTCTTCTGACGGGATTGGGCTGTTTTCAACTTTTCACGAACGATGCAAACTTGCTCTTCTGCTTCCTGAATCATATCCGGGCCAAAGAATTGTCTTTCCCCGGTCTCTGACTAGTTAAGGGGTGTTCGACACCGTCGTCCATAGAGAACTTCAAAAGGGGCTTTACCCAAGCTAGATTGATAGCTGTTGTTGTAAGCAAATTCGGCAAATGGAAGGCATTTCTCCCACTCCATTCCGAAAGAGATAACAGAGGCTCGAAGCATGTCTTCTAGAATCTGGTTTACGCGTTCTACTTGACCACTCGATTGAGGGTGAAAAGCGGTGCTAAAGGAAAGGCGGGTTCCCATAGCATTTTGGAAACTTTCCCAAAATCGAGAGGTGAAAAGACTTCCTCGATCCGAGTTAATTTCCAAAGGAACACCATGGAGAGACACTATTCGGGAGATGTATAAGTCTGCCAGCTGACTAGCGGTTATACTCTCACGAACAGGTAAGAAATGGGCCACTTTGGAAAGACGATCGACAACGACAAAGATAGCATTATTCCCTCTCTTGGTCCTGGGAAAACCGGTAAAGAAATCCATACCAATTTTATCCCATTTCCATTCAGGAATAGCTAGGGGTTGAAGGGTGCCAGCAGGCCGTTGATGCTCTGCTTTTACACGACGACAGACGTCGCAATTAGTAATATACTGAGCAATTTCTCTCTTCATCCTAGTCCACCAGAACCTCTGGCGTAGGTCCTGATACATCTTGGTACTACCTGGATGAATGGTGAGAGGAGATTCATGAGCCTCCTTAAGGATCAACTGCCGTAGATGCTGGTTCTTGGGAACCACTAAACGGTTCTCAAAGTACACAACACCATGATCATTTGTGGAGAAACAACTAGCACCTCCGCTAGCAATGTTCTCCTTGATCTTAGCTATTCCCTTATCTCGCTTCTGGGCAACGATGATTTGATCCGTAAGAGTAGGTTTCGCCACCAAGGTGGAAAGAAATCCTTGAGGAACAATGTGAAGGTTAAGCTTCCGAAATTCCTCATGGAGAAGCGGTTGACTTTGTTGTAACATCAGGTTGTTACAATAAGATTTACGACTTAGTGCATCAGCCATGACGTTGGCTTTCCCTGGGGTGTAAGTTATTCCTAAGTCGAAATCTGTGATCAACTCGACCCAACGTCTTTGCCTGAGATTCAAATCCGGTTGGGTGAAGATGTACTTCAGACTTCGGTGATCAGTGAATATTTCGCAACAATTACCGAGGAGGTAATGTCGCCAGGTTTTAAGTGCATAGACTACAGCTGCAAGCTCTAGATCATGACTAGGATAATTCTCCTCATGTGGGTGCAATTTCCGTGAGGCGTAAGCAATTACATGTCGATCTTGCATGAGAATATAGCCTAGTCCTTGTCGCGAGGCGTCGCAGTAGATAACAAAGTCCTTAGAAAAGTCTGGCGGTACCAGAACGGGAGCAGAAGTCAGGCGTCTTTTCAGTTCCTGAAAGCTGTGCTCACATTGTGGAGTCCATTCAAACTTTTTATCCTTCTTAAGGAGTTCGGTTAGAGGTTTAGCAACTTTGGAGAAGTTCTCGACAAAGCGACGACAATAGCTCGCTAGGCCAAGGAAACTCCGAACTTGCTTGACCGATTCAGGTGGAGTCCAATTAAGGACGGCTTGAACTCGCTCAGGGTTAATAGCAATACCTTTACCAGATATTACATGACCTAGATAGGTCACTTCTGACAACCAAAATTCACATTTGGAAAACTTGGCATAAAGGCGGTGCTCTCGAAGTTTCTTCAACACTAGCCTTAGATGTTCGGCATGTTCCTCCTCGTTCTTCGAGTAGATGAGTATATCATCAAGATAAACTACGACGAATTTATCCAAATACTCCATGAAGATTGAGTTCATTAACCGAGAAAAGGTGGCTGGAGCGTTGGTTAAACCGAAGGACATGACGGTGTACTCGTATTGGCCATAACGAGTAACAAAGGCCGTTTTAGGAATGTCCCCGTTTCTGATTTTGATTTGATGGTAGCCCAACCTCAAATCCATTTTGGAGAAGACTGAGGATCCAGCGAGCTGATCATACAGGTCGTTGATCCTAGGGAGCGGATATTTGTTCTTGATTGTGACCAAATTGACAGGTCGGTAATCTACAACCATCCGGTCCGTACCATCCTTCTTCTTGACGAAGAGGACGGGGCAAGCCCACGGAAATTAACTAGGTCGGATGAAACCCTTTTTCAAGGACTCATCGAGTTGTTTCTTAAGCTCGGCTAGTTCTAGTGGTGCCATCTTATAGGGTCTTCTAGCAATCGGAACGGTTCCTGGAATGAGATCTATTACGAACTCAACATCCCTGTCGGGTGGAACACCTGGCAATTCCTCTGGGAAGACATCCGGAAAGTCACGGACTACCGGGACGTCCTCAAGGTCTGGCAAAGGGCTGGCGTTAAGAGAATATAACTGTCGCTTGGCTATTCGGGTCAAGACATTGACTATCTTCCCCGAAGGATGGGTAAGTTGAACAGTCCTAGTGAAGCAATCAATTTGGGCATGATGAACTGACATCCAGTCCATACCCAGAATGATATTAATATCCGAAGATTTAAGGGCTATCAAAGATGCGAGGAAAACAAGTCTATCGACTTGGATTTCATTTCCATGGCTTACTCTAGAAGTTTGCCATTTGGATCCCGGAGTTTGAATTACCATAGAGGTTGGCATGTCATAGAATGTGATGTTATGCAAACGAGCATAATTTTCGGATATAAAAGAATGAGAGGCTCCTGTATCGAAAAGAACAGATGTCGGGTGGCAATTAACAAGAAGCATACCAAGAACGACGTTGGGATCCTCTTGAGCTTCCTCGGCAGAGATACAGTTGACATGGCCACGTGCAGCGGTGGCCGGCTTGGCGTGGAACACTTTCCCTGTCGGCTTGCCACGGCCAACAGCTTTAGCAGATTGGTTGGGGTTGGTCTGGGGACACTCACGCATATAGTGACCAGATTCCCCACACTTGAAACAAGTTACGGAACTGGTACGTGGAGGAGCATTGTTGGTTGGACCACCATAGGGCTTGGCTGGTGCAGACTGTTGAACGGGGCGAGGCACCTGGAAGGATGGCCTCGGTGTGAACCTGGGTGGCAGGGCAGTGTTGGGCACCCACACGCGGCGCTTCTGAGGACCAGCACCGGATGAGGAACCCACGTCACGGCCATGCTTGCGTGTTGCGTCATAATCAGTCTGACCAGTCTCAGCACTGATGGCCTTGTTAACAAGTTTCTGAAAGGATGTGCACTCATGCAGACGGAGGTCGCGGCGAAGCTCAGGACCAAGCCCCTTACGGAACCTTGCTTGCTTCTTGGCATCGGTAGAAACTTCCTCAGTGGCATATCGTGCGAGGTTACCAAACTCCCTGCTGTAAGCATCCACAGAGAGTCGGCCCTGAGTGAAACTGCAAAATTCCTCACGTTTACGGTCCATGAGACCCTCCGGAATGTGATGTTCACGGAAAGCCTCGCTGAATTCAGCCCAAGTAGTGACATGGCCCGCTGGGCGCATAGCTCCATAATTCTCCCACCATAGACTGGCGAGGCCTTCAAGATGATATGCAGCAAAGGTGACCTTGTCAGCCTCAGCTACTAGCACAGAACGCAGTTTGTGAGAAATACTGCGAAGCCAGTCATCAGCGTCGAGAGGCTCGACGGAGTGGTGGAACGTGGGTGGATGTAACTTAATGAAATCACTGAGCGACACCACGTTAGTCCTCTGATGGTGTGATGTGTTCTGTTCAATACGCTCCAACAAACGGTTGGTCTCCCGTTTATTTCTCTCAGCTTCCATCATAACCTCGGCTAGGGAAGGAGGATGAGGCAGATTTGCATTCCTGACTTCACTGCCTTCGGCCTGCTCTTGAGGAGCAGGGTTAGTGCGCGTGTTGACCATCCTAGGTAAACAAGACAATGATTTAGTCAGAATGATAAAATTCCGACATAGGATACAGAATGTAAGGAATAACTCGAAATGCAAGATGATCATCCGTATGACATGGTAGATACAGAAACTGCTTCTTTATTCCATCGTCATACACACCATACATGGTTTAGTACAAGACCAAACAAGGTACTATTACGGTGAAAAGAGGATTACATCTCATCGGAGGCATTCCAAGCTCCTATACATTATTTTTCTACACCTCCGGAATGCGATACAACTAGGTCATATCCCACGAGTCACGCAGGACGATAGACGACACAGCTAACACGAGCTAGTGATACTACCACTAACTCAGACCGATCTGTAGTAGTCCTCGTAGAAGTCACCTCCATAGCCTGGAAGCTCAACATGATCATCCGAAAACAGACGATCTCGCGGAGCTTGTGGACCATAGGGACCAGGATGAGGTCTTGGACCAACAGACGGAGGCCTGCGGGGACCGCGAGGTGGGGTGATGCCTCCTACATCACGCCAACCCATCACGTCTGGCAGAGCAGATCTCACAGGATAGAGATCGCGCATATCCGAATATCCAGCTTGCACCGCCGGTGCAAACCGAGTCAATGTGGCCCAGTGGTCAGCACGGGTATTGAAGAGCTCTAACCTCAAGGCCCGATTTTCACGGTCCTTATCCTCGAGCATCTCAACAGTGGTGCGAGTCCGTGAATCCTCCTGGGTGGGGTCAGCATAGATAGCCTGGAGATACCCTTGTGCTCCCGGAAGTGATCCTGGCATATACCGGAAATCAGAGTCCCGAAATAGGCCAGACCTGACTCGCATGATGGTCATCATAGAGTAGGCAGCGTCCTGCACAGCCATCTCAATAGTAACCCCGAGTCCATAGGAGCAGTGAAGGGGCTCGGTGGACCCAGGATAAGATGGAAATATCCTGACAGTGCAGAGATACTGGCTTTGATTAAAGTCTCGGAATTGCTCTTCGACCGTGTACTCAGGATACCAACGGTATCCAGCCTCAGTCATTACCCTGACCAACATGGCGGTATGACCGGGTACATCTAGGCATCGAGTCAGGCGAACCACTTGATTGAGGTCGCGAGTGGCCATCTGAAAACACAATCATAATGCAAAGGCATTAGAATTTCTAAAAAAATTCGGCAGCATAACAGCTGTAAATGCTCAAGAAGGATTTTGAGACATTTGACAAAGGATTTCATACACACTCAACATCATCATATCAAGTTCTGAGTCCATCCTAGCAACATAATGTGGTAGTAGAATTGAACTAGGCTTGTATTCATCAAACCTATAAGGTACTACTGATTGGTAACACGTGATCCTGATAGAGAGAATAGATCCTAATTCCTTAACCCCCGGTGGAAGAATAGACTGACTCAGATCAGAATGTCATAAGATAAAGGAGTAAAAAGAGCCTTACGTGCCAACCCACAAACAATTCCCCTACATATAACTAAAGAATTTCTAGACTCAACATCGACCAGTTTGGCTTGGAGAACCTACAGGCAGTCCTGGCTCTGATGCCAACGCTGTCAGGACCCCGACTCGATGACACATCGATCTAGCCTGTAACACCTCATATCACTTTGCGGCCTCACGCACGGTATCCCCACGGGTGTCGCCTTACCTTTGCCCGGGACCGTTTGCGCCTTTTGGCTCACGTATATGATAGTGTCGCTAGCATCCATATGTTAAGGAGCCCGGGCTGACATGACTAGTTGTAAACCCAAAGTGGCACAGACTTACAGGGACAGGCATCCATGACCCAGCTTCGAACGTGTCGGTCATCAGCAAGAGGGTCCGGGCTGTAGCACTGGGCTAGCAGGACTCCGGTAAACCGGGCTGTAGCGGGCTAATAGGACTCCGGTACTCAATGCGTCACATTTCCCCGAAGGGACAGACACCGGAACGAAGAAGGACACATGCCGGCCAGCCTAAGTGTTCCAGAGCAGTAGCAAGCTACCATGGCTCAGTGGTAACACTAGGAGACATTTCCCGGTAAGAGAGGCTACTGAAGATAAACAACTAGATAGTCAGATCCCACACATACCAAGCATTTCAATAGCATACACACAGTATGCTCGATATGTGCAAATACAACATGGCATCACAACATGACTCTATGACACAAGTACTTTATTTAAGGCTCGGGGAGCCATACGTAATCATACACACAGGTACGGGTCACACGACCCAGCATTCAAGTCATACAGTCATACAAACCAGCAGCGGAAGTAACTTGTCTGAGTACAGATAACTAGTAAAATAAAAGAGGCTTGGAAAGCCTAGCTATACTACGTGGTCCTTCACAAGCTCAGGATCACCACCTGGGCCTTAGCCTACTCATTGATGTCAACGTCTACGTAGAACCCATCAGAAGGGGTTGCAACGTCTTTTGTAAAAATGTAAATTATAGCAACATGAGTACAAAGGTACTCAGCAAGACTTACATCAGATCCTACATACATGCATATTATCAAGAAGGGTTGGTGGAGTTGTTGCAGCAAGCCAGCTTTGACTCTTGGCTAGGCTAACCTACGAGACTCCAACTTGAAATGGTTTTGCGTACACGAGTCCACTACTCACCACTTCAATACACCACCGAGGATCCACCTCCGTCTTCCTACGGAAGAGCCATCCTCGGCACTCACACTTATCTTGAGGCTTTTAGTAGTTTCCATTTACTTGTCTATGAACTGTATAGGCAACCAAGTAGTCCTTTACCGCGGACGCGGCTATTCGAATAGATCATGATAACCCTGCAGGGGTGTACTTCTTCATACATGTTTCCACCACTTAGCGTCTGCACACGACATGTGCTCGGCAGACTTCAAGCGAAAGCCGACGTGGGTGTAGACCACGACCTACCTAAACACCTAAGTCTCTAGTCCAGGTTTATCGCCTATCCAGGTTCCATCCGCAGGGAGTCCGGCCGAGGTTTCCCATACGGCCCCGAACGATGTGAACAGGGTTCCCGAGATACCTAACGGGTATTCGATACACCGTGCCACGTACCTACCGCATCACAGCCCACCCCTACGGTCAGCGCTGTCCACGGCCTCCAGTAGGCTACAAACACCAGAAACTACTTGCAACTCCTAGACAGAGGACTAGGGTGAATAAGAAGTCGAGCGGGGTCATATTTTAGGGCCCAATGCATGGTAGTAGCTGTATCTTAAATCACACATACAGATCTCAGTGCTTAAGGTCGGCTTCAATGAAACAACCCACCATGTACTCCTACATGGCCTCTCATCGATACCTTTACCAAATCGTGTTCACCACACCACTCTCATTACCGACATAATCATTTCACTCTAGCCATCACCCAGATGAACCAGACCTGACACGACCCTAAGCATAGCAGGCATAGCAAGGTAGGAACAATACATACATATGGCTCAATCAACTCCTACACATGCTAGTGGGTTTCATCTAGTTACTGTGGCAATGACAGGTCATGCAGAGGAAATGGGTTCAACTACCGTAGCACACAGCAGTTTGAAACGCGTTGTCTTAATGCAGTAAAAGAGAGCAGGAGCGAGAACATGGGATTGTATCGATATGATCAAATGGTTGGTTGCTTGCCTGATGGTTTGATGCACTGATACGGTTCTTCGTTAGGGTAATCACGGTACTCCTCGGGGGCAGAACCTGCCGCAAAGAACACCGATACACAACCATCACCAAACAATGTGCAACAATATGATGCATGCATGAAACATAGCAATATGAGTGTGTTGGGCTAATGCAACTAAGACCAGAAGGGTTTGAACCAATTTGAATCAAAGATTCAAATTTCAAACTCAAACTTGGCCTTTTAAAGTGCTTTTCCTTGTTCTGCATTAAACATCAGGTTAACTTGTTTAATCATGCATGAAAATAGTACAGATGGATAGATTGGATTTTTCTGATCATTTTTCATATATAATTTGTCTGATTTGGAGTTACAGAATAAAAGTTATGAATTTTTGAAGTTTAAACTATATTCTGGAATTTCCTATATTAGATTAATTTCAGAAAATCAATTATTGCGTCAGCCTGACGTCAGTGTGACGTCAGCAGGTCAACGGAACACGTCCGGATCAAACCTGACAGTGGGTCCCGCGTGTCAGGGTGATTAATTTAATTAAAGTTTAAATAAAACTAAACCTGTTTAATTAACAGGGCTGGGCCCCACCTGTCATTGACTCAGGGGAGTCAACCAGGGCCCACCCGTGGTCAAACCCGGGTCGGCTGCACCGGCGTTTAGCCGCCGGCGAGCCCGACGCAGCGGCGGAAGTGGTTTTGGCTGTTTCGGCCACCAAATGGGTCGCGGAGACCACCGGAGTGGAGCTGAGGACGAGCCGCAGCTCTTGGTGGAGTCCGTTGGGGTCGGGGTGGCCGGAGTTGGCGCCGGCGACGACTTTGGCGGCCACCGGGGTTCGGCCGAAGAAGAACTTGACGCTAGAGGGGTCGGTGAGGCTCGGGGAGGGGCTAGCTAGGTGCTAAGTGACACGGTGAGCATGATGGACACCGTGGAGTGGCCGGAGGATGACCGGGAGCACGTCGGCGACGAGCTCCACGGCGGTGGGTGCGGTTGAGCTCCGGGAGGTCGCTACACGGCTCGGGAGCAAGAACGGAAGGGAGGGGAAGATGGCTAAGCTCACAGTGAGTGCGACGAAGCCCTTGGTGCGGCCGGGGATGGACCGGAACGACGACGGCGTTGAAGGGGATCTCCGGAGACGGCGGACTCGGGCGAGGTCGGTGCGGTGGACTCGGGCATTGCGAGCGCTCGGGGCTCGGCTTGCTCGATGAAGTGGACAGCGGCGGAGCTCCTGGACACGATGAGAGGACGCACGGGTGGCGGGGAGCACGGCTACGACAAAGGCACGACGATGGTGGCGTCGGCCATGGCGGGGGAGCGCGAGGGGGAGGAGCTGGAGAGGAGAGGGGGTGTCTGGGGGTTCGGGGGAGCGAGAGAGACTGATCCACGACGTCACCGGGCGCGGGGAGCGGCGAGGCGGCGAGCAGGTGCGTGGCGCGCGCTGCGGTCGCCGTCGGGCACCTGCTTGCCTGCCTGGCCGGCAAGCAGCTCGCTGGAGCGGTGCTGGGCTGGGCCGGCAGGTGGGCTGGGTGCTGGGCGCCAGGTAAGTTTTCCATTTCTTTCTGTTTTCTGTTTTTTTTAATACTTCTGCAACTTTGTTGAATTAAATAAAATACTTAGGCAACTCCTAAAATCACCAAACCACTCCTGGTCCATAGTTGGATTATTTCCAACATGAAACATTTTAGTTTGGAGATATTTGAGCATTTAAATATTTTATATAATTTTAAATGCCCAAATTCAAATATTTATGATTTAATTCAAAAACCCTAAGATGGCCTGGGAAAATGTGCATCACTTTTGGCAGGGGTTCTGAACCAAGAAAAAAATGATGGGCATTTTAGAAGGGCATTTCAGGTTCATTGAAAAAGTTTTTAGTAAACCCTAGTTGGTTTCAGAGGGGGCTGGGGGTTCTGTCATCCCCATTTCAGGTTTCTGGTGAAAGAATAAACATGATGCAACCCTCTAATGCATGACTAGCTAGGGTGTGACAGATCCGGAGGGCTAGAAATTATAAGGAAGAAAGACGACAGTAATTAATACGTGTACATATACCAAAACAATGGATGCATCAATTAACTAGTCAGCACGGGCTTAACTAATATATATATACCTGGCCGGACTCGGTTCGGTGACCGGAGCAGTCAGCACGGTCTCCTTCGTCTTGTACCTCCATTGTGTCACCGGAGCCATCATGAACATAGTCCTCCTCTTGTACCGGCATTAATGGGTCGAAGCCACCATCATAAGCATAGCCCTCTTCTTCATCTAGCTGATCAACGGTGTCGAGGAGAAATGACGCAACATCATCACTTGATCCATTTGCAATTATGTCCCCCAACATCGCTTCTGTTTCTTCATCTCGGGAGTGCTCCATAGTTTCTGCAAATATTTACAACATGTCAATTATT
>NC_057807.1:613243829-613244514 GCF_018294505.1 Triticum aestivum | reverse complement strand
GGAAAATAATGTTATCGGGGAGGGGGTATCGGTACCACCCCCTAGCTCATGTTGAAGTTTCTTCTTTCTCCTCTATTACTTTCTTTCTTCTTATCCTCTTCTTTTTCTTCTTCTCCCTCAAGAAAGGAAAATAATTAAGGAAAAGGAAGAAAAGAGAAAAAGGAAGAAGGAAGAAGAAGAAGAAAAAAAAGAGGAGAAGAAGAAAGGAATAGAGGAGAAAGAAGAAATTTTTTCTTCTTTCTCCTCTATTCCTTTCTTCTTCTCCTCTTCTTTTTCTTCTTTTTTCCTATTCTTATTTATTTCTCCTCTTCTTCCTCTCCTCTTTTTCTCCTTTCTTCCTCTTCTTATTTTCCTTTTTCCTCTCATTCTTTTAGTACTGCTTGTTTTAAAAAAATGTTCAAATAGAAAATTTCGAAAAAAACAAAGGTTTTGCCTAATGCATTGTTCATATGAATATACAAACATTTGCATATTATACAATAATTAATATCACCAATAGATACAATAAATACAGAGCGACGAAGAGCCAATAGATACAAAAAATCTATGAACAGAAAAAAAACATGAACAATAAATACACATATGAACAATAAATACATATATGAACAAAAACATGCTCTGAACAATTTTTGAACATTACATACACATAGCCACATACATACACATATACATTATATATATATAT